>NC_064819.1:112840992-113142892 GCF_024166365.1 Elephas maximus indicus
ACCACTCAAGCTTACATCTGTTAATGTACTAATCAATCGACCTGTTCTTGTCTTCCTACCTTTGTCCAAAACACATCTGGAATTCATAACAGCCATTTCAAGCAACTAATAAAAATATTAATAGAGCAGTTAATATTAATTATGGCAAACAAATATTAACTATAAATTTTGTACAGTGTTTAGGTTAGGTTAATAGCAGACAAATAGCAACTCTAGTCTTGCTAATGTCTCATAACACAAGTGTTCAGTTAAAGCAAACAGTTACTTTCTTCTTACAAGACATTAGGGTGTTCTTCTGAACTATTTGAACACCACTTTGTCCCCAGTACAAGACTTCGTACATTACCTGGCATATTATAGGTACTTAACAAATGTTTACTGAATGGATTAGAGAGCCCTAGTGGTGTAGTGGTTAAGTGCTATGGATGTTAATCAAAAAGGTCAGCAGTTCGAATCTAACAGCAGCTCCTTAGACACCATATGGGATAGCTCTACCCTACCCTATAAGGTTGCTATGAGTTGGAATCAACTCCACAGCAAATGGTTTGTTTTTTTTGGTTGGGTGGGTTAGTGAATGGATGATTATGGCTGGTTCTTTATGCCATTGTACTTTTTGTTCCTAGGTAATTGCCCGTATTTCCATTGGTGAAAAATTTCTTCCAATCAATAATTATTCTTTTTGAGTGTCAGCCTTTAGTTGTGCCTTCCTGTTATTGAAAACAATCAAGGAGTGGCTCTCAGTATTTAAACATAATTCATGAGGAAGAACTACTGGAGCATTTGGTAAAAGATCTGTGACCTCTAGGAACGTTTTGTATGTGACTCTGATGTGACTTTCAACAGCTCCTTTATTCCATTGGTATGATCAAGTGGCTTTTGGCGGGCCTGGTGTGTTTTTATGAGTTGGAATCGACTCGACGGCACTGAGTTTCGTTTTTGTTTTTTTTGATGTGTTTTTAGTGAATTGGTAGCTTTGTCAACCATTACTTTTTCCAGACTATGGCTTTTTTTTTTTTTTGAACTATTTCAAGTCTGACATAAATTACGTTTTAGTAGTTACTGTGTTGAGATCAAAGATCTGTTTACAACCATTTTCAACACATACTATACATTTTTTATAGTCTGATTTCCCTTTATTAAAGTTCTCACAGAAAACATCTTCTTCGAGTGTTTTATTCAAGGCCAAAATTTCTCGATTATGCTAGAATGTTATAGATAAATTGAAGCCAAAAAAGGACGAAAAACAAGTTATCAATCTACTCATGTATTTAGCTTCCAGGCCATTTGGCAGTTTTTTGTTTTTTTTTTTTCCCCTTCATATTTTATCCTTCTTGGTTTATTTCAATCTGGTTTCCATTTATTTACTTCTTACGCTCTGAATTTCTGCTGGAACAGAAGGAAACAAATCAGTTTAGTGTTGTTTTGATTGAATCTCAGACTCCCAATAAAGTTATCCATGCTGATGAGTCATTTTCACCTAAATATTCTATTTCTTCTGTGAGGATACAAATCGCTCATTTATCTAGAAAACAGCGATATTTTTTAGGAAATAAGAACAGTTTCTTATACAGGTCTATTAACACTTCTTCCTTTGGAATTTTAATAAATATTCTTCTGCACTTCTGTTACAAAGATGAGCATCTCTAATATGTTCTTTCTCAAAATTTGCTCCATGGAACACCAGTTCTTCAAGTTGCTCCGTTAACATAGGATCTTTGGTCAAATATATCTGGGAAATGGAATATTCTCTGTAATCCACTGGGAAATTTATTGCACACATAAGTCATCGGCACATGAAAAGCTCTGAATAGTCTTTTGTTCAGAGTCCTATGGAACATGTTTAATTCACTATCTCCTAGATTTATCTTATTAAGCAATTTTTTTGCATATCGCATTTCTTAATGCTGCTTAGAAATAACATTCTGCAGAAGACACTTGGCAAAATTCTGCTCTAGAGAACTTTAAAGAGTGGGCTTCGTTTTGTCAATGTTGAAGCCGTTGGGACTTTGAGTAGCTCCTTGGTGAGAAATAATTGATGAGCATAATTGAGAAATTTTGGTCTTGAATAAGCTCTTTGGTGAGGCTGGAACAGACAAAAAGATCTTCAAATGACTGTACTTAATATTTTCACCTTAGAGTTGGTGCTAACTAGTATCTTCTGTTTGTTTGTTTTATTTGATACTGATGATGGTAGCACATGCAAGGGGCAGATCTTTATTTGAGGGATCTGAAAGTAAAAAATTTTGAAGTCCATTTTTAAGAAAAAGAATACAAAAATATCTTACCTTTGCAAATTTTATAAAAACCTACGGACATGTGGACATGCTGACAGGGAACATCCACAGCCTTGGAAGGACTCATGCAGCAAAGGGCCCTGAAGCTTAAGCTTCCTTAGCTATGTGCTAAACCTACATTTCCCACATGGAAGGTAATATTATATTATTATTTAGCCTAATAATATAATATTCTTTCAGCTTCATTCCTCCTTCTACTTCTCCCACCTGACCCACACCCTACACTCTTAGAGTCAATCTGAATTTTAGATAAGCAAAAAATAATTTTTTAGTATACATATGCCTCAAATATGAGACATATGTATACTAAAAAAAATTGTTTATGTGAAAGTCAAACTTAATGTTGTCCTGTGTTTATCCAGCAACTCTATACATTCTAGGCACACCCTAAACCAGGATTTCTTTGAAATCAATACATTTAACTCCATTCCCTCTAAACTGTCAATTCATCATAGCACATTGGACATCCAAATTAGGAACTACATATCCTCAGTGCCTAGTACAAAGCTATGTGTTGTGTGCCATCGAGTTGTTCTGCCTGGTAGGTGGTGCAGCGATTAAGCATTTGGCTGCTAACCAATAGGTCAGCGGTTCGAACCCACCAGCTGTTCCAAGGGAGAAAGATGTGGCAGTCTGCTTCCATAAAAATCACAGCCTTGGAAACCCTATGGGGCAATTCTACTCTGTGCTATAGGGTTGCTATGAATTGGAATCAATTTGGTGACAATGGGTGGGTTGATGGCTAAAAATGACAATACCATATGCTTATGGAGTAATAAAGGGTATGCACCATACACAAAACTTTCAGAGATGACTAAAGAACAGCTCTCTAATCATGGTAGAGACAGTGATCTTGTTTCTAAGTATAAATCACCTGAAATGTTGAATTCCCTGAAAAGCAAACAAGTTCCAAGAATTATTTGCTAAGTAAATTGATGTTTATATCTATAGATTAGTCTAGGTATTATTGTAGATTCTTTAGCTATAGTACATACATATGGATAAATGTCATATACCTGAGCATCCAACAATCTTGTATGGGAATAAAATTTTTGTTTCTTCCTCTTTGCCTCATCTTTTTTTTTTTTTTTAATTGTGCTTATATGATGTCAATAAAGCTAGCCAATTAAGCCTTTTTTTTTTTTTACCAAGCTAGGTATGTGGACAACCAAATAGACCATTCTGCAAGGATACAGTGATTTTCTGGCATTTTGTAGTTACCATAGCTCTTTAAAGAAAAATGGGCCATTTTGCATATCAAAACCACAGGAGTATGATTATCAAAATAAGAATTAGAGTAAATAGACCATGCAAGGAGTGAGTGACTGGCTACCATAACACCCCGTCAAACCCACTCACATGCAATTGTATGACACCATATCCTGGTGCTTTGAACACTCAAAAGTTCTTGGGCATCCAGGCTACATTGTGGATGTGTTTCTGCCACAGTATTAATTGCATTCATCTCCTCCTTTCTATGTTCAGGGTCACAATTCTATTTCAGACCATTATTCCCTTTATCCTAGGTGACTACTACATCCTCCTAACATAAGTTGGTCTAGGTTTCATATCTCTAGCCACCCTATACTTATATTACTGCCAGACTAATATTTCTAAATCCTGATTGTAGTAGTAAAAAAAGTAATTCCAAAAAAAAAAGAGCCCACCAAATGAATATAAATTCCAGCCTGGCATTCATGGGCCCCTATGCTGAACTTCCCTGTTTTACGAGTTCAACTACTCTACTGGACACAGTATGGGCAAGCTATTGAGTTAACTGATCCAAGAACACATTCTGTGCTTTTCTTTATGATTTTGCTTAGACTGTTCACACACATGGGGTACTCTAGTCAACAATCTTACCCCACTTTAAAACCTATCTTAAATGCCATGTGCTCCCACCAGGTTTGGCTCTACCGGAAATAATCTCTCTATCCTCTGAATATCTCCTATGGTTACTAGGTCGGTGAACCAGCTCCAAAACGTGGCCTCTCCAGATCAGCTGCAACCTTATGGATAAGTCCTGGCAACATCATTAGGAAATGCTTATTTCAGGGTTAAAAGGCTAAAGTATATTCCTACAAACTTCTCTGTAACCCTGTTACTGTATTTTGGGAGCACCATTTATTATTATAATTCAGACTCTTAACTACAAAAAAGGAAGAGGTTAGTATATAAATGGGTTAGTTTTATACTTAAAAACTATGTCCATATGTTGTTCCACACTGTGATCTCCAAAGTAAGTAAAAGTGAATCATAAGCAAGTGACATAAATAAATGGTTCTAAGGAGCCCTGGTGGTGCGATGGTTAAGAGCTCAGGCTGCTAATCAAAAGGTTGGCAGTTCAAATCCACCAGCTGCTCCTTGGAAACCCTATGAGGCAGTTCTACTCTGTTCTATAGGGTTGGTGTGAGTTGGCGAATTGTCTTAAATTTTGCATTTAGAAACAGACACTTAAGAGGGAGACAATCTATGCAGTTACTTCTTATCACACGTAATTTGCATTTAGACTTCTCTGCACAGGTACTTTTCTTCTAAATCATCCTGATCTAGGACAAAAAGATGAAGTATTGTAACTTAGGGACACAGTATTTGTTTAGAATCTTGTTTTTCTTAAACCAATCTGTAAGGCAGGGATAACAATACCTACCCTTTTTTGGTAGATATTATTTGAATTGTTAGTAACAATAGCAATATTAACAGGGATGATAATATTGGTAACATAACCTAGTAATATTATTAATATCATTATTAATAATGATAACTGCATTAGTTTGAGTTGTTTTTCCAGGAGCAGTTGGGTTCCAATTGTCCCGTAACAATCTCTCAGTCTCACACTTGGAGGGACACCGGGTGTGTATGAAATAACCAGATGGCCACAGGAGTCTTTGACAAAACACTGCTAATGTTCCACCGGCAGGAGAATCAAACTTATGCCCTGAACTGACTCTTGCACTTACTGTATCATAAGCAACAGAGATGATAACCGCATGTGCTATAACTGACTTTTCATGGTTAATGTTACTAGAGTAATACAATCAATGGGGTGAGAAGTTTTAGACAGGATTTATTTGAACCAATTTTGAATTGTTTTAAACTTAAAGTTAATACAATTATTATGCATCTTAAAAGGTCACTAAATATCTCAGTAATACTTTAACAATTTATACTTTATAGAGATATTTATGAACTTACCCCTTTGCCGTCGAGTTGATTTCGACTCATAGTGATCCTACAAGACAGAGTAGTACTGCCCTAATAGGATTTCCAAGAAGCGACTGGTGAATTCCAACTACCGACATTTTGGGTAGCAGCCGAGCTGTTAATTACCTCCATCAGGGCTCCATATGAACTTAGACATTCATAAAAAGTATCTCTCAGGAATGCCAAGGGATTTTCTATTTGCTTCAGAATGCCTATCTTAACCATGTAGGAATATATCATAGTGTTATTTTTAACACATATATTCTTGAATCTTTAAAAAATAAAATTTATAATTTTTAGAACTTGTGATTCAATAAAGGACCAAAAATGTGTAGATAATGCTATGTTACATTATTATGTCATGGGATATTATGTTTGGAGTACCCGGGTGGTGCAAACAGTTAACATGCTTGACTGTTAACTGAAGGGTTGACAGTTGGAATCCACCCCGAGTTGCCTCTTGAAGGAAGGCCTGGCAATCTACTTCTGAAAATCAATCATTGAAAACCCGATGGAACACAGTTCTACTCTGACACACACAGGGTCAGCATGAATCGGAATTGATTCAATGGCAACTGTTTTTTCGGTTTTGGATGTTACGTTTAGGAGTTTTAATTCCTTGCCTAGAAACTCATTCCCTAAAAGATAGGACAACCAAAGGTTCCACTGAAGAAGTTGTATATTATGACATTCTGTCGGGCATTTAATCCTAATAATAAAAAATAAAGTGCAATGAATCTAAGAATAACCTAGCCTACAACATTTGGGGTTGTGATCTAGAAACAACTGGTAAAATCCGTTGACCCCAGAAACTAAAGATTAAATACTGGTAGGATTTTTCATTATTTTAATATGCTAGCTGTGCCTTATCATGACTAATGGAACTAAGTTTGTTGTTATTGTTATTAAAATAAAAGGCCAACATAGCCGTGCTGTAAATAACTTTGCCTGATGGCATTGTAGTAAATATGACTGTGATGACATTTTCACAGGTAGTTAAGACTTCTTTGTCATTTTTCTTAGGATTTTTACCTTTAGGCTTTAAATCACAGGTCTCTTAAGCAGTGTAATCCTGAGGCATTTAACCAAAATCATTACATTTTGGTATACTCAAAATATAAAAATAATAATAAAATAAAGAAATATTTGAAACATAATTTCCCTTGATTAAAATATGAGATTCATTTGATTATTAAATGTTAGTTTATATATGCAAATCTATGGAGATTAATGTGTTATTTATTTTTGCTAAAGTTAGAAAAAAAGTAGTTTATAAATTATTTTTTCACTTACCAAGAACAGAGATAAATTTTGAGAATGGCCCATATTCAGGCAATTTGGAGACTAACTTGAAGGACTCACAAGAGGATATTTGCTTCTTAGTATGATCTAAAATGGGTATTCAGACAGTCACCTACTTTGAAGATATTTTTGGATGAAATACAACTTAGGTGTCCCTGGGTGCTGCAAATGGTTAACATGCTCAGCTGCTAACTGAAAGCTTGACTGTTCAAGTCTACCCAGGGCAACTTGGAAGAAAGGCCTGGCAATCTACTTCTGGAAACTCAGCCATTGAAAACCCCACGTAACATAGCTCTATTCTGACACACATGGGGTCACTATGAGTCAGAGCTGACTTGTTTAATATTTTTGATATTGGCATTTTTGTTCAAAATTATTTTTTTTAGCTTTCCTCAAAAAAAAAAAAAAAATACATAATTCCAGAGTAGGGAGCTTTAAATGGCTCATTAGCTTATTTGCACTATTTTGGGAGTAATAAATGAGGCTGTTTTCACGAATGAGATGTAGTAACCAACCTATACGTAATACAACATTATAAAAAGGAATGCTCTTACAGAGAAAGACTTTGGAAAATGGTGACTTAACATAAGGTTTGCATTGATGAGACACTGGAGTCTCATAATTTCTATTTTTTTTAAATCATTCTTTACTTCGTAATAGAAATTGGCATTTTGTTGAGCCAGAATTAAGAAAGAATGGGGCTTTTGTCTTAGGAAAGAACAGGAAATGAAAGTGTTCAGCTTTTATTTTTCATTTCTACAACTTATTTATATTTGGGTGAAGAGCGTTTCTTCCTGGTAGTCCTCTCACGGATTCCAATTTTTCCATAAATGACCTGTGTTTCAGAAAGCTAATTTAGCCAAAAGTAACAGCAATGGCTTCCGGTGGAAAAGACAACTTAAGAAGAATGCCAAATACTGGTCACTTTAGTCCTTTTCTATTTCTTTTCTATATGTCTTGGGTAAGTAAAGAAACAAACAAACAACTGATTTTTCCCTTAGTTGGCAAGAAGTACACTTGGAATTTTCACTGAAGTTACTCACAGATTATTAGATTGTGCACCTCACTAGGTAGGCTACTGCCTCAAGGTAAATGGCAGGTTTTCTCTTTCTGAGCCAAGGGTCTTGCTCTGGGATATCTGCAGAGAGAACCAAACAATTGCCCTGAGAGTAAATATTAATGAAAGAATGCACATACGGGTATGCAATTTACATTTCGCCTGCTCTAAATTTACTAAGTCAAAAAGCAACAAGGAGAAGTGCTAAACAATATTGCTTTGTGGCTTCAATATATTGGCATTTTAATCAAAGGTTACATGCCACTTCAGCTTTAAATACCTTTATGAGGTAGCTTGGGGAGATCTCTGCCCTTTTCAAGCTGTGACAGATTTCCTATTTAAGACCAAGAAAGTCTATATTGCTGAAAAATAGGCATAATTAACAGGAAAGCATAATAAAGTTGTTGCTTAAAATCTGCTAGGACTTTGGGATACCTGCATTGGTGAGTTTAAGGTCTAACACCCAGCACTTTTATGTTTGAGAAGGAAAGTTGCCAGAATTTCCTGATTTTACTTTGAAATAGATGTTGCATACTCCGCCAGGGCATGCAGAAACATAATAGTCTGGTCTCACCCCAACTTTCTCAATGTGGCTACCAATAACCACGTATAATGAGAGAAGGCATTTCAGTTTCCAGGGGCACATTCTATTGACCATCTTAGATAACTGAAATGCTACCCTAAATGTACTGTAGACTGCCTCTTTCAAGAATCAAAGTTAATAAATTTTTATAGCACTGGAAAGTGGCACACGTAATAAACTCCACTTGTCTTTTGCCCATGCCAGCCTCTCCTAGTTACCAGTATTCTTAGGAAATTCTTCAATGAGATCTTCCAAAGCATTAAAATTCTTATTTCTCCACTGGCTTGACAGAGCCCTGTGGGTAACAGGGCTGATCTAATAGCTGCAGAAACAGAGGGGAAGAAAACCAAAATGTTTTCTCTACCAGGTCATGCCATTAGCGGTGTAGAAAACATGGCAGAGTTACACACGTCTTCTAAAAACCCCAGCTCAGGTAAGTACGAACACACAAAACAGAACAAAGTTAAATCATTCCTATTTCTGTTTCTAAAGTTTACTTCTGATTTTTAAGACTTCATAATTAGCGTGACCTGTGAGAGCTTTCTTTAGGGAAAACTTTAATTGAGAAAAATAGTACAGGCTGGATTTCTATAATTTATAAAAGTGCAAAATTAGTGATGATTTTATTTATAAATACTTAATCATATAAAAAAAAAACCTACCTTATTGAGGTTCTTAGTTTAAGGTATAAGCCTATCAGGTTGTGACCATGTCTTCAGAGGTGCATAAGACAATTTATTCATAGACTAACCATCTATACAATCCTGGTATATGATAGTTGATGTTACAGAATGTGCTTTCTGCTATTGCTCTTTGAATTGCTCTTCATTTCATAAGAAAAGCCAGTGGCTTCTCTATCAGCAACAGAGGCATTTTCATTAAGTATGGAGCTAACTGATTAAAAAAAAAAAATACTCTTTATGCCTCAAAGATGCCCAAGATCAAAGCAATGCCAAGAGTCATTCCTGGGAGTGAAAAATGCTGATCTGGAGGCTGTTTTCAAGGGACTTTCCTACATTCCCACAAAGATCTTCAAATGGAATGTGTTTGCATGTGATTAAGTTTGCTAGTAGTTAAGAATCTACAGTTTCGAGACATCATGTCATTCTCTTTGCTGTATCCTGCATCTTAAATGGATGGTATTTTCTCATCTACCCTATCACACTTACTTGTAGACGTCTTGATTTCTGAGCATGTAGGCTCATCTTCTGTCACCATTCTTCCAATCTCATTCCAGACTTTGCCTGATACAACTTCACACCATTTCAAACATAGTATTCCACCTCTTGTCCTCCTAACTAGAAGATGATGGTGGACAAACCTTGGTCCTTTACTTTAGAAAACAAAGTAACTTGCCGCTACTGTATATCTATACATAGTCCCTCCAATGACAGACCTGATGCAAAGAGGGTTTCTATTTTTATTTACGATTTCTCCATTTTCATTTGGGTTCGTATCTTTGCAGTCATGATTCTGAAGGCAAACCAGTTAAAAAAAAAAAACAAAAACGTTTTTCCCCTACTCAATGTATCTGCAAATCATTGCTTAAACCAGTCAATGCAAATGCCTGTGCCACAGTGATATGCTGACTTTTGTATTTAGATTCAAGAAGGGGAGATTTCAAGGGCATACCAATTCAGCCATAGAAAAAATTTTGAGTTTATGCCATAAAATTTGTCACAAATTGTTTTTGGAAACACAGAAAGATCCAGAATTTTTTTTTTTTTAAGGGAATAAAAGTGCTTCTAAAGCTCTTTTGGAATAAGTGACAGCTTTCAGATAGATTCATATTTAAAAGTATTATCAACACCGTTTACCAACACCAACCAAATAGAACAAACAGATAGATCTCTCTGGAAGGGGGTTGAGCAGGTCATTGAGTCATTGTCTCCAGTCTCCAGTAGACAACCTCAAACTTCCAATCTCAAGGTACTGTATTCTCTGGTTCACCATGAGATTGCAAACACAGGATATGAAAGTATGTTTAATTACTAATTAATGTAGACTTTGCTCAGCCCCTTCCCTGGAAGCCAGATAGAGCCTCTGGGAATTTCCAGAGGGCATTCTAGGAGAGGTTGTGGCTTATTGAGGCCCAGGGAAGGCAATTCTTAAATTGCTTCCTTTGGAATGGAACTTTCTGTGGACTTTTGTCTCTTGGAACCAAAATCCACCAGGCATTTATGAATAGGTGATATGAGAATTTTAATAAAAAGTTCAATAACCCTGAAAATAGTGTCTTTAAAAATCTATGTACTATTAGTAACAATGCATGCATGGTGCCGTGCATTCATAACTATTTGGTCATAAAAATATGTGACTGTAATTATGATATTTACAGCCAACTTATAAAAATACATGTAATTCTGAATGGCAATAGTTAACTCCTAGCTCTAACCACAAGCATAGAAGGATCACTTTAGTATGAGAAAGTGCAATGGGTAATTACAAAATGGACAAAGCTCTCACCCTTTTGAATTCAACATTCAAGGATGGCTATTATAGCATCATAGTAGCTTCACTTGCCCTAATTATTCCTCTCACCTCACAAGGTAAAACACAAATTCTGTGGAAACAAATGGGAATCAAATGGGAAAGAGAACGCTTATGTGATACAACCACAAAGGAGGGCAATTTCTTTCATAGAATATTCATGCATAATCTATCTTCAAAGAGGTCTGTGGTCTTTGGAAGAATTGATGGGATGACATATAAACATGCCTTTTTTTTTTTATTAACAAATATTAAGCATGGTCTAAGTTAGCATATGATTACCTTTAACCATAAGAGGTCAAGAATCTAATTTTTAGTCAAATCATTCAGATGGGAACACCTGCAACAAATCTCTTCCAATACTGTAGGTGAGTTCCTCTTTGAAGCTTTATAAACCATCATGGGGAGTAGAGTTAATATGGTAATTTCTTATTCAAATGTAAATTCTGAACAGGGGAAACAAATCCACATTCTAGTTTAAATTCAGAAGAGATGTGGTCTCTACAAACTTACGAATTTCTTACTTTAAGAGAAAAACTCATTTCAACTAAATAAAATACTCCACACATCTGAGAGAGTCCCCACAATTTCTTCTCTTCTAGGAGTTGATGGGTCACCTGTTGGCAGATCAGTTCTGAATTTGAACACCATCAGCACTTCAAAGATGGACAGAACCATGGGAGTAAACTTGAAAAATTAGGGAGAGGCTCATACAAGCTACCAAACAAAAAAGGTTAAGGTTGGGGGTTACCTGCAAATCATGATCTCATATTTTAGAATGTATCTTGGCATTCAGTAAATGGAAATGTTGGAAATATATGTTTCACAGTGAGGTTGGGAGGTCAGAGGATGCTCAGTAGATTCTTCCTGGACTTAAATTATCTCTGAGGACTGGGTTAATGCATTTTGGGAGGTATGTTAACTCTTCCAGAACAAAGAATTCCATCTCAGTAAATTATCGCTACAGTTCACTAAAGAGTACCAAGGTGTCCTGGAAAAGATAATGTGCCTTCCAAAATGTCACCCCCCTAGCCACTTGGACCATGAGAAATTATACTTATCTCAGACACTTTGATCCTTAAAGATATAACCTAAAAGAAAACTGTCTTCCCTATCCAAGTAAAGATTATCTGGATGGAGAAATGCTATTAGAAATGCCCTATTGGTTTGGCAGTATATGCCACTATCCCCATATGCGTTCAGCAATTGACATGCTTGCTTCTTTCTTTATAATAAGCCCGTCAATCTTCTTTGCATGTAGAATAGTCTTTGATAAGCAGGGGAAAACTGACCCAAATAGGCAAATTTTAAAAATAGCTGAATGAATAGAGCATGGCTCACTGTGGAAAGAAATGGAGTGATAGTTAATGGAATTTCTCAGCGGACTACCTACCATATTTTGAAAGAGATGTAAAACAAATCTCTGCAAATGATGGGTAATCAGTGAAAGAGGAATTCCTCTACCCCTCAAACAAGTAAACTCATCGGAAATTTCTGCTTCAGATATGAGATCATGGTCTGGAGGTCTACTAGTGCCAAATAGCAGTTCATCTTAGCAGAGTAGTTCATGAAGCAAAAGGCTAGTGTTATCTGTGGCATGACTTTACAATAATGCAAAAACAACACTCTGGTTATAGGCAATCCTTTTCCATATCCAAATTCATAGATCTTGTGCCCAGACAAACATAGTCAAGAAGATACGGATTATTTCTACTAGAAAGTCAATAACCTCAAGGTAGGACAAGATAAACTCCATTCAGTAAAATATAACTTTGTGTAGATGTTTGTCATCTTAGAGGCTGTTCTGCTTTCCCTTAGTATTCTGGTGAACTATTTATTTGTGAAAGCACAACCGTTTTGTTACTTCATTAATCTATCAACTTCATTTCCAAATACTGAAACCAGAACAGAATGGTTTGTATCTCTTTTTTGAACTCAACTGAGTCCAGGAGTTTCTTTATTTTGTTTTGTTTTTAGGTTTTAATAATATAAATTCAATTAAAACTGCAGCCAAAGTTGGTGGGAAACAGTGTCATCTTTCAGGTAAAAGAGCTTACTGGCAGATTTTATAATCATTGGGCATTTGTTCAGTCCTACCTGAAAATGAAGTTATTTTACTGCTTGACACAAGAAAAGGCATTTTCTAGTAATTTTCTGTGACAGGAAGCACAACATTAATTCAAGTAAGCACCCAACAGACTAAAGTCTATCTGCTAGGGAGCAGTTTTAAACTTAGCTCAATGAAAACATTTGCCTCAGAACTTCTTTTTTTTTTTTGGAGAAAGAATTCAGCAGCGGTTACAGTTAAAATGCCACCTGTAGAAAGCTGTCACCACCCTAGGAGGTGAACCCATGAGGAGCATTTTCCAGGTAACAAGAGCAATGATATTGCAGGAAGCTACAAACAATATTGCTGTAGTTACGGTGACCACTACTAGAGCGGTCATGGCCTGGATTAATGTTCCAAATATTAATGCAAGGAACACACTAGAATTTATAGGATTAGAATATTTTGCTTATGCTAAGAACCAGTTAACGGCGCGCGATGAATAGTGACAACCCGTTTTTCTCTGTTTCACTCCACGACAAGTTTTAGTTAGATCTCCTTTCTCCTATGTTAATAATCTATTCCACGGCAGTATATTTTCACCATCTGAAATGAGCATGCTACTAACTATGGAACGCCCCAATTCACACACACACTCTCAGAACCCTACACGCGTATGTTTGAACAAAATGTTGGAAGTGCTCATTTGCAGTTGAGTAAGCTCGCTGAAGGCAGTCATATCAGCCTTCCCAAGTACAGGGAACCATTTAAAGCCAGTGGAAAGCCATATGAACTATTCTGTAACGTGAGATTTTAAACTTTTTCCATGTGGAAATTAATTCAAATGACTTTTGTCGTCTCTGATAAGTCATCCAAAGCAAAAGTCTCATAGGGTCTAATGGACTCACATCTCTGTTTATTTCACTCTCACACAGTTGAATGACACTCTTACTGCTGAAAAACTTGAGTTGATTTTGAGCAGCCATCAATGAGTCCATGTATTGGACCGAGGCTGATTTGATGTTTTAGAAAAGGCCAACCTATCTGCAAATGGACATCTCTCTCCACACAAACATCAATGTACAGTGAAGATAAGTCTAAGCATATGTATATATAAGCATATATACATATATATGTATGTACACATAAAATGGATTGGGAAATCCTTTGGTTTAAATGGGATTAAATATGTACTTCCCAAATGCATAGGTTTCCTTTGACCAACCTGTTCAAAAAAACAAATATGAAAAGTGCCATGGCAATTTTGACATTTCCTGTGTCTTTTCCCCTATTTAGAGGCCCCCTTTCCTCTATTCTCCACCTCTCCCATTCATTTTCTTTCTAAAAGCGGTTTGGTCTTTTGACCATCTATTTTAACACTCCATTGATTCGTCCATTCCTTGGAGGAGCTTTAAGATCACGTTCTGAAACTTATCCTTAGTGGAGAACAAGGTTTCAAAGAACTTTTCCTCCTCTTTTATTCCCTCTCCCCCCCCAGAAGTGGGCACCTTTGATGTATCATGAATAATTCACTCTTGATCTGACTTGCCTTGTTACCCCTGGCCAGCCCAAGCAGCTGAGGTCTGAGCTTTGCCTGCCCTGCATCGTTGTGCAATACTTGAAAAGAAAATTAATCCATTGGTCTACACCCCTCAGACTGTGGTGACGTGATCAGGGTTCTCTTGAATTTCTATGCATTCAATTTCCTCTCTCTCCTTTCGTTTGGCATGTTTCTTTTTCTTGTGGTGCTTTTTGGAAGGGGGGAAAAAGGTTAGGAACACAGGTAAAATAACAAAACAGTGCAAAAGTGTGCAACCCCCGGTGAGCAGCAAGCATTTGAACAGTGTGAAGGTCAGGTTCGAAGGCACAAATAGGAGGGGGACCAACCCAATAAGAAAAGAAGTAACATTTTGCAAAATGGCTGTCCCATGCTCTTGCAGGGAACTCTTTATACATTGTGTTCGGGTGTGCTCAGTTGCCAATACAAACGTGTAAAGCAGTGGTGCACAGTGGTCAATGGCGAAATTTAAAGTGTAGATAAGGCACAAGATAGAAACGCAATCCATGTCAACATTCCATAATGTCATTAAGCCCAGAACGCCCAGCTCAATTGAGGTGACACTAAGAATCAGCCAGAAGTTTCCCAGAGGGTGGATCACTAGGAAGAATGTCAGGATTAACACCAGGAGAACACCAAAGCCTGCAATTAGAACAGGCACGGTGACGGACAAACTGTAATGGTCCATGAAAACAAAGGAGGGGTTGAACACAATAAATCGAATGCTCTTCGAGAGGGACAGGGGCCTCAACTTCTCCAATACTTCGACGACTTCCTTCTGCTTGTCTCTGCTAGTCCTGGCCACCAAATACAAGCGAGATGCAATGATATTGTTTTCATCCCCTGCCTTGGAGAAAATGATATCGTTTCGAAAATGCTGGAATTCTGGCTTTTTTAAAAAGGAGCTTTGCAGAATGTTGATGAAGTCACTCTTGTTATTGGCACTGATGTTGCTGACTTTCAGGAACTGGTAATACTGCTCCACCCAGGACACTGCAGTGAACCCACTACAGAGTCTCCGGAGATCCTCCTGGACGCTGCTGTTCCAGTACTCAAGGGGCTCATAGACGTAGAATCCTATCACAGGGCTATAGTTGCTGAAATATTTTTGCTGAACCATGGCATAGGAAACGCTTGGGGAATCACTGACTAGTAGATTGATGATGTTGGCCCCTTCACTGATCTGCAAGCACCCCATAAAGGAGAAGGAGGCATAAATGAGATAGAGGATGACGACAAATGGCTTCACGTAGATATTGGTAATCCATTCATTGTAATGTTCACGGAGGAAGTGCTGAATGAAGTGGTGCTGGTAGGGGTTCGCTTCATGATGGGATGCCTGCTGATGCCCATCACTCATCACTGCCTGGAACCACACAGGCTTGCGGTCCAGGTACTCTGCAGAAGGGATCTTACAGCAAAAGATGCTGTGGTAGCGGTTTTGCTCGAGTTGGCCAGCGAAGACCAGACAGGAGCCAAAGAAGGAGAAAATGTAGAAGTAGTTCAACAGAATGGAGACACACATGTTCTGAGAGAAGACTTTCACAGCCTCTATGTTCGTGAATGGGCTGGCACCCATCCCAAAGGTGATGAAGTACAGGGAGCTGGTCATGGTATAGGTGACCATCACATCAGAATAGGCATCTGCCACCCTGTCTTTGAAGGGCAAATTCTCTCTGGTTCTCCGCCATCCAGACAGAAGCTCAAACACTCCTTTAGTACCATGACCTAGTGTTAAAAAAAAGAAGAAAAATAATTTTTTTTTCTTTCTACCTATGGTTCAAGTGAATTCCTTATAGATTACCTATGCTGAACAGTACTTTATACTAGAGTTAATACCAGGTTAGAACCTTCAAAGTGCTAGAATCCTCCTATCAGGGTGTCAAAATTTGATTTATATAACATGATATATTTGGTCCATGTTTCCATTTTAGCAAAGTCAGAATTTATTGGCATTCTGAGAAAAAAGAAGCATTTATCATCTATTCTATTAGTTTGAGAAGTTGTAAGTACGATGTTCCATTATGAAATGATTTTTTTATGATATCCCTAAATGGATCATAAGTTGTTGAGGACAGGGGCTATTAGTTGTGCATCTTCAAATTCCCCTCAACACCAGTTCGTGTGTATTCAACTGATTCATCGACTGATAGTCCCTAACCCTTATTTCAAGCTAACTTGTATGTTAATTTAGGAAATTACAAGATAATTTCAATGCTTAAAAATGAGTTTCAATTGATTTTAAAATGTTGATCAGTTGCCTGTTGGCCAAATGGCTTAGAAACTAATTCCTGTTGAGTTGATCGACTACCATTGGATGTGAGCCAAAAAACTCTGCCAGGCCACAAAAAAGCTAAAGCAAGAACTTCTGGGCCAGAGAGCACAGCGAGTATTTCCCTCAGGCCACTTGCACAGCTTTTAATCCCAGGGAGTGGGTGCCGACTACATTTTTTTTTCCTAAATTTTATTTATTTTGTTGTTATTTTTGAGAATATACACAGCAAGACGTACACCAATTCAACCGTTTCTACACGTACAATTTAGTGACATTGATTACATTCTTTGAGTTGCACAACTATTCTCACCCTCCTTTTCTGAGTTGTTCTTCCCCCATTAACATAAACTCACTGCCCCTTAAGGTTCTTATCTAATTTTTCCAGTTGCTGTCATCAATTTGATCCCATACAGACAGTTCTTAAAAGAGCACAATACTCAAGGCAGACTTTCTTTACTAGTTAAGCTAAACAATTGTTGGGTTTTAAGAAGGCTTCAGGGAATATTTTTGGTATAAGGTTTAAAGATTACCTCAGGGCAATTGTTGATTCAGGGGTTCATCTACCCTCCATGGCTTCAGAAAGTCTAGAGTCCATGAGAATTTGAAATTCTGTCCTACATTTTCCCTCTTTTGATCAGGATTCTTCTATGGAATCTTTGATCAAAAGGTTCAGTAATGGTAGCTGGAACACATCCAGTTCTTCTGGCCTCATGGGCACTGGTCTCGTGGCAGAGGAGGCAGTTGTTCATGGAGGCAATTAGCTATACACTCCTTTTACTCCTTCTATTCCTCACACTCCTTCTTTCTCTGTTGCTCCAGGTGTATAAAGACCAATTGTTGTGCCCTGGATGGCCATTTGTTTTTGCCTGCCTCATTAAAGTGGATGAAGAATGGTTCTTTTTAATTACTTCTCTGCATTCTTTGATAAGGATAAATAGTCAAAGGCTTTTACTTGCAGCCGAACCTTTTCCTAAATGACAAAGTCAATTTTATAGATGAGTTTACATTTACTGAGGCCTCTTTTGTGGGAGTCTAAGAATTCGTGCTTTATTAACTAATTTGATTACATTAGCAAAATTAATTTGACTGTTTATATATATAGGTTTTAAAGCATATGATGCTTATTTTTGATCACATTGTTCAATCTATTTTGGGATTATCATCAATTATTAATTGTTATTGAAGGGAGCTAGGCGTTGGAGTTCTTTTTTCCCCCAATATAAGGCCTATTTATTTTCTGAAGTTCTCATTACTAGGTCTCTAGTCAGGAAGAATAAGGTTATCCCAGAGGTCTCTATCAGGTAGAAAGGGTAATGAAAATTGCAGATAGGTAAAGGGAGGTGGTTTTTGAGGCAACAATCTATTCCATCTTGCATTTAATCACTAGCTTAATATAAACTAAGTCTAGTAATTATTAGCGAACAACATTGGTTGCTCACTCCTATCTTCTGCAAGAATCCTTGACCAAACAGAGTACTTGCTGTCTGATTCCCTTGACAAAAATCTGACATTAGGATAATAGTTAAGGTAATTAAAATACTTCTTTAATTAGAGCTCCTCTCTTCAGAAATCAGGACTCTTGCTATCTTTGTAGTCACAAGGGGGAAAAGGCTACATGGGGTTATGGCTAAATTTGACTTGCCTTTGCTAATGGTCACTTTTATGGAACATTAAGTGTGCTATGTAGGCCAGACATTTGCTTTATATAGTACAAGGTCTGTGTAAGTGGGAAGATGATGTGAAACCATATTAGGTCAAGGAATCACTTTGTGGACTAGAGACCGGATGCCCAACTTCCAAACTTTGTTTGGTAATGGCATATTTCACTCCATTCATGGGTTTAGATATTTTATAAGATATTCCAGTAGTAACTCACCCATTTGATTCTCACTATGAGCAGTTCAAATTTGTTACCTGCTATAGCCAGGGGTGCTGTGAGTCAGAATCAAGTCGAAGGTCATGGGTTATAGCCAGGGAAGTCTTCTCACTGTCCTATGCACTTATTCATGATCAGTCTTAACTTTTTAGCTTTGCTCATGCTATTTTCTCTGTCTCACAACACCTTCCCCTCACCACTGGTTGTGTTAAAGTTCTATCTATTGGTCTGTTAAGAGTTAGTTCAATTTTTGTCTTTTCCATGAAGGTATCTCTGACGATTCCAGATATGTTGATTTTTTTCTGTTCCTTAAACTCTCATTGAACTAATTAGTTACTCATTTTGAAACTCAACCACATGCTCAGGAACAAAATGGTTTTCTCGGGATATGTATGTCATATCCCTTTGGTTAGAGTGCAAATCTTCAAGGTCAGAGAATTCATTTTATGTTACTTTTATACTCTGCAGAACATCTGGCAAAGTGATAGATACTGAGAAGATGCCTACTAATCTCGTAATGAATTAAATCAATGTTAATCCTTGATTCTACATTGGTATGAAAAATGTATCTTTTTTCTATTACTCTATCTAAAACGTATTATGCATCTTTATAACTATGTTAAATATGTTCAGAAGAGTTATACATTATTTAATTCAATTTAATCCAACATATATTTATTTACAGTTTGCTGTATACAAAGAACTGTGCTAGGGAATATAAACAAACAAACAAACAAACCCATTGCCGTCTAGTCAATTCCAACTCACAGCAACCCTATAGGACAGAGTAAAACTGCCTTATAGGGTTTCCAGGGAGCACCTGGTGAGTTCGAACTGTTGACTGAAAGGTCAGGAGCCATAGCTCTTAACCACTATGCCACCAGGGTTTCCATGGCAATATAGAAGACATAAATATAAACAAGAAACACAATCTATTCCAAAATCTGTCAGTCCAGAATATCACTTACTTGGGTAATTCTGAGACAGTGATTATAACTACAAATGTAACTTCTTCAAAAATAGGGGTGGGAAAATGGGAAAATACAATGTCACTTATGCCCTGTGACAAAGCTGCAATATTTCTATATAAATAAAGAAACAATGACACTGGTTAAAAAAAGAATATGATCAAAATATGCGGTTTTTATAGGTATTTCTTCTAGTTTCATTTAATAAGAAAATATGCTTTCTTCTTGAGGAAATAGCTTAATAGGGTGCCTATTGTGAACCCTCAGTCATGCAAGTCGAATGTTTTTATTTGTTAGAGTGTTAGAAGTTCATTAAGTTTTTAGATTTCAAAATAAACAAATTAACCTGAAATAACTAGGTATAATATGAATGGAATTAATCGTAGGGAAAGATAATTGCTTTATAAAAGCTTTATTTGTTTAACTCAGTTTCTTAATTTTGACACTATTGACACTATGGGATGGGTAATTGTTTGCTGTAGGGATCTGTCTTGTGCATTGTAGGATGTTTAGCAGCATCTTTGGCCCCTATCCAGTAGATGCCAGTAGCACACCCCACAGTTGTGACAATCAGAATATCTTCGGACATTGCCAAGTATCATCTGGAGAGAAAAATTACCCCTTATTGAGAATTACTGGTTTAAACAAAAGGAAATATATATATATATATATATAAAATAACACACACACATTTAATTATCTTTTTCTGATTATAAAATCAGGACATGTCCCCACAGAAAATTTGAAAAACACAAAAAAATAATGGAGAAAAAATTATTCTATATTCCCACAACCCAGATAACTGCCGTTAACATTTGTGTTTTCGGTTATTTATATACTCATTCACTTGTTTGCTAAATCAATCAATAAATCTATCTACATACCTACCTACCTATCTCTCTGTTTCTATCATCTACCTACCTATGTATCTATGTATCTACCTACCCAATCTATCTATCCATCTAGATAGATAGATAACCACTTAAATAATTCATTGACAGAACTGAGCTCCTAACAAGGAAAATTGTTGTTGTTGTTATTAGTTGACATCAAGTTGATTCTGACTCATGGCAACCCCCATGTGTTACATGGAAAAATACGATATCACTTATGCACTGTGACAACCAAAACCAAACCAAACCCAGTGCCGTCAAGTCGATTCCGACTCATAACGACCTTATAGGACAGAATAGAACTGCCCCATAGAGTTTCCAAGGAGCGCCTGGCAGATTCCAACTGCCGACCCTTTGGTTAGCACCTGTAGCACTTAACCACTACGCCAAAAGTCACCATATTTCTACAGAAATAAAGAGACAATGGCACTGGTTAAGAAAAGAACATGATCAAAAAGAGAGTTTTTTTTTTTATTAACTTTTATTGAGCTTCAAGTGAACGTTTACAAATCAAGTCAGATTGTCACATATAAGTTTATATGCATCTTACTCCGTACTCCCACTTGCTCTCCCCCTAATGAGTCAGCCCTTCCAGTCTCTCCTTTCGTGACAATTTTGCCAGCTTCCAACTCTCTCCATCCTCCCATCCCCCCTCCAGACAGGAGATGCCAACACAGTCTCAAGTGTCCACCTGATATCATTAGCTCACTCTTCATCAGTATCTCTCTCCTACCCACTGTCCGGTCCCTTTCATGTCTGATGAGTTGTCTTCGGGGATGGTTCCTGTCCTGTGCCAACAGAAGGTTTGGGGACCGTGACCGCCGGGATTCCTCTAGTCTCAGTCAGACCATTAAGTATGGTCTTTTTATGTGAATTTGGGGTCTGCATCCCACTGATCTCCTGCTCCCTCAGGGGTTCTCCACTGTGCTCCCTGTCAGGGTAGTCATCGATTGTGGCCGGGCACCAACTATTTTTTCTGGTCTCAGGATGATGTAGGTCTCTGGTTCATGTGGCCCTTTCTGTCTCTTGGGCTCTTAGTTGTCGTGTGACCTTGGTGTTCTTCATTCTCCTTTAATCCGGGTGGGTTGAGACCAATTGATGCATCTTAGATGGCCGCTGATTAGCATTTAAGACCCCAGACGCCACATTTCAAAGTGGGATGCAGAATGTTTTCATAATAGAATTATTTTGCCAATTGACTTAGAAGTCCCCTTAAACCATGGTCCCCAAACCCCCGCCCTTGCTCCGCTGACCTTTGAAGCATTCAGTTTATCCCAGAAACTTCTTTGCTTTTGGTCCAGTCCAATTGAGCTGACCTTCCGTGTATTGAGTGTTGTCCTTCCCTTCACCTAAAGCAGTTCTTTTCTACTAATTAATCAGTAAAAACCCTCTCCCACCCTCCCTCCCTCCCCCCCTCGTAACCACAAAACTATGTGTTCTTCTCAGTTTATACTATGTCTTAAGATCTTATAATAGTGGTCTTATACAATATTTGTCCTTCTGCCTCTGACTAATTTCGCTCAGCATAATGCCTTCCAGGTTCCTCCATGTTATGAAATGTTTCACAGATTCGTCACTGTGAAAAGACAGTTGTTATAGGTGTTACTTCTAGTTTCATTTAATAAGAAAATATCATATTGTGAAAATAGCTTAAATAGGTTGGAAACCCTGGTGGTGTAGTGGTTAAGTGCTATGGCTGCCAACCAAGAGGTCAGCAGTTCTCATCTGCCAGGCGCTCCTTGGAAACTCTATGGAGCAGTTCTACTCTGTCCTATAGGGTCACTATGAGTCAGAAACGACTCGATGGCAGTGGGTTTGGTTTTTGGTTTAGGGTATTTAGTGTGAATCCTCAGTAATGCATGTTAAACTGCTCCATAGGGTTTTTTTTTTTTTTTTTTTTTTGGCTGTAATCTTATCAGAAGGAGTTGGGATTGCTCTTGCTGCTCTGTCCAGTAGGCCTGAGAACCACAGGGAGCTTCCTTTCTAATCAACAGTGTTTTCTCAGTTTTTGTGGCTGGGCTTCTCTCTTGGCTTCTTACTTTTCACTTTGGTTCCATTCTGGGGATGAACAATTTGCTGAGCCTCTGCTTGCTTGATAGGAGCCCTAACTAACTCTCTGCCTAGCTTTTTATGAAAGCATATGTTATTCTCCATTGTCCTACCCTTACTCTGAGAGTCCTATTCCAGTTCAAACAAAGCCTCTGGAACCAAGACGCTGGTGCCCATTAGAAAGATACTGGCAGCCCACCATCTCAGATGGTGATGCATAGTTTAAGCCACACATAAGTGTGATTTGCCCCACTGAAAAAGAACCTGAACTAATTCCATTCTATTAATTCCCAAGACTCCAGTCCTGATTGTTCTTTGCTTCTCTTTTTCCAGCAAACACTCAGTCTTCACTTAAGACCTCAGTTTGTCTTATAATCAAGTCCAGCCAAGTTCCTGTCTGATGAGAGAGACATATATGTAAACATTTAACTGATATGTAAGGAAGAATTGCATTCTTGCCAAATAGGGATGTAAGCTGTATACTGTGAAAATGTAGCTGATTCTTTCTGAGGGATCAAGGAAAGCCCCAAGAGATTTTGATAGGCAGAGAATGAGTCTAAGTGAAGTCCAGGCTAAGTAGATAACATGAAAAAAGGCAAAAACACCTGAAAACTAAGAGGAGCTGGTGAGCTTTTTAATGTTTAAAATTATAATTTTTTTTTTTTTTCTCTCAGCAAAGGTTAGCTTGCTAGTACATCAAGTTAAGCTATTGTCTGAAAGGTACATTTTATTTAATGTTCCAAAAGATGACTGCCGATCTGTGATCCCTTGACTATATTAGTATGGATTTGCAAAATATATTGGAATAATATAGTCAACCTTTCGCCTGGTGCCTTATTGGATGACTAATATTTCCTTTGGCAAAGTTTCATGAAAGGAAGGAGAGATGACTCTTAGGAGTGCACAAGGTTTGGACAGAGGGGGAACTAGGGGAAAAATTCAAGGAGGGAGATTAATAGAAATCAAAGATTTGTGTGTGTACATGTGCACATCAAACATTCCAAAAGTCTTAAGGGATGCTGCCCAGGGGAGACTTCTTTCTAAATGAAAATATTGTATAATAAGAATGAAAACTTACATAGCAGTTTGTTAATACACTGCATTTAGCTTTTTAAAATTTTTTTAATATGCTCTGCTATTTGCAAAGGAGACATAACAACAACAAAAAATCATATGGGTTCTTCTTGTAACAGTGGTGGTGCAAGTCAGCCACAGCAAATCTTTTAAATGATTAAATTAAAAGCAAAACAGAACAATTTTCTGTTACCAGACAGAACAGATCTCAATCCTAAGTGAGCTGAACCGTATTCAGAAGTGGTGAGAGCTCTATTTGCATCTCAAGTAGTGATTCTCCAGCAAATAAAGAGGACTCTTAAAGTGAGATGGATCTTCTCAAGAACCAGTTATAATCCACATTTAACAACGTTACTCCAAACTTTTGCTTTGCCTATGGGAACTTTCCTACTGTGACCGATCGCTCCTAATGTTGCTGCAGGAAAACTCTCTGGTGACATGGCTTGTCTTCAAGTGACTTCTTTCAAAGGAGTGTTAAACTCCCGTGAACCTAATATAAATTTTACAGTTACCATTTTAATCCCAAATTCATTCTCCCTAAACCCCACAATTTCAAAGAAAATAGTTTTAACAAGGATCAAATCCAATCAGAACTAATTGTAACTGACTCAGTTAGCACTCCCTACTGGGTTATTCTTTGATGTACTGTTTTAACTAAGCACCATCTGTGGGTTTCTAATTCTTTCTAATCAGCAGAATTAGAATTCTCTACATTTGCCTCAGGAAGACCTACTGGTGGGTCTACCTTTCCACTTGAACATTTTAAGCCCTAGCAGGACATGGGAGTTTGACACTTGCATCAAAGACATAAGAAATAGAAGCAAAAATTATTCCTCCTCACAGCCTGTTCCAGAGCAATCTTTCTATTTTCTCTTTGCAGTTGTTTCTTCTTGGTTTAGCTATGCTTTCAAGAATCGCTTTGGTGGAAACCACCCTTGAGCTCAGGTGGAAAAGAGCATTTTGACTTTTTATCTAGCTTTTAGGGTATGTGGCTTCCTTACGTCAACCAAATAAATGAATAATGAATGAAAAAATAAGAACCCAGTCAACTAAGAAAACGAAAAAACCAAACCCACTGCTGTCAAGACGATTTCAACTTATAGAGACCTTATAGGACAGAGTTGAACTGCCCCATAGTCTGCTGTAGTCTTTCAGAAGCAGACTGTCACATCTTTCTCCCAAGGAGCGGCTGGTGGGTTCGAACACCAACCTTTAGATTAGCAACTGAGCACTTTAACCACTGTGCCACCAGGGTTCCTTCCAGTCAACTAAGCAGCTGAAAAAAATCTGGATACTGAATCAGCATTCTGAATCATTTACACATTGTTCCTCTTCTTTAGTTGGCTGATTCCTATTTAGCTTATTCAGATGCTCCTCAAGCATGATCTCATCCCTGTAACACTCACCCCTTGGCCTCTGCATCCCCACTTCACCGGTGTAGGAGCCTCTCTTCTCTGTGTCCCAACATATATTGTAGTACTTACTACACACATCTGAAATTATTCATTGGTGGGCTTGTTTTTCCTACCAGCTCCTCACTGTCCAGCCAAGGGTCTTGTCACTTTCATTTTTGTAACCCAGTTATTTGGCAATACAAAAACAAACAAACCAGTTGCCATTGAGTAGATTCCAATTCATGGTGACCCATGTATGGCAGATTACAGCTGAGCTCCATAGGGTTTTCAATGGCTGATTTATCAGTAGATTGCTGGGCCTTTCTTTCAAGGTGCCTGGAGTGGACTCAAACTGCCAACCTTTTGGTTAGTAGCCAACTGTTTGCACCACCCAGAGACTCCATTTGGCACATAGTAGGTGCTCAATAAATGTTTGTGGAGCCAAATTGGTCACAATTAGCATCTAGTTTCAAAGATATTTTAACAAGTTCCTGCAATAATTATTATTAATGGTCCTATGTTCAGCACAGGATTCTGTGAAATAGATACAAGCTGCCTTATTCCACTGAAAGGGATACTTGCTTGAATGTTGCCCATGATTCTATGGCAGATATGGTGATAGATATCAGTGATACCCAATTATAAAATTAACATGCAATTCATTAATTTGGTTGGTTCAGCATTATGGATATGAATATGGGAAGAGTGGAGTCCATAAGGCACTCTTGCTAATCTAAGATAAACTTTTTAGACATTTTCTAATTCCCATGGTTCCTAACCCAGATGTGGTGATCAGTGTGTGTTTGTAGACTGACTAACTAACTCTCATCTAGAACAAATAGGTGATTATCAGGCCTCCTAAAGGTTATTCAGTTCCTAAAGAGTAGCCAAGTCTTTTGCTTCTTTGTGCCTATATTCAGCTTACAAAGACAATGGGTAGGGAGTGATTTAATAGGAATTCTCCAAGTAGCTGTTGTCAGGAGCATAATTCATGGTTTTATCTAGAAACCTGTGGTGGTGTTGTACAATGAAAAGGGCCTAGTTTGTGTTGCCCTGAAACAGGAAGTGATTCCTCCTAAAATGTCTTCATCCCAGTATAGAACAATGCAGGGTAAAACACAGGCAGAAAGGGAGAGGCAGGATAATACACGGAAAAGGAATTTAGAAGGAATGAATTTGCTGGCCTTAGCACTTAGCAGGGGGTTACAGAGTTTTATTAGACCCCTAATTAAAAAAAAATGAATTTAGTAACTGATTCTCACTGTATGATATTCAGAACTATTATATATTTATATGTATCTTAATGTAGACAAAAAGGCACAAAGTTTCATTATAGAATTTGCAGTCAGTTATCTGCAACAATTTATTTTGCAATTCCACCAAGCCAAAAAAAACCAAACCAGTTGCCGTTGAGTCCAACTCATAGCCACTGTATAAGACAGAACTGCCCCATAAAGTCTCCAAGGCCATATATCTTTACGGAAGCAGACTGCCACATCTTTTCCCATGGAGCAGCTGGTAGGTTAGATCTGCTGACCTTCTGGTTAGCAGCTGAGCACTTAACCACCACGCCACCAGTGCTCCTCTGTAGCTCTACAGAAAGTCAAAATTTTAGAGAATCCAGTATACATATATATAAAGATGGGAAGAAGGCTCTAAAACCTACTGGTTGTTACAGTCAAAGTTCTAATGCTTACAGTGCACAAAGCAGTTAAGTAGCTCTATTTGATACTGTGGTTAGGGGCACATTCCCTACAACCAGACTGTTTGAGTTTAAATACCAGATAGCCTACTTCTTAGCATCGTGACCTTGGTGCAGATTGTTTTTAATTTTGTTTTTAATCCCTCCATGTCTTCGGTTCTTCATCTGCAAAAGAGAGTAATGATGGCACCCACTTCATAAGATTGTTATGACTTTTAAATAAGTTACAGTAATATATGTAGTTGCACTGGGTTTGGGTTTTTTTATGTAGTTGGCACGCAGTTGGCACTACGTTGATTGGAAAAGCTCAGTTCTGCCAACTGCGGGAGGTTTGCCAGGAGGAATATTCCGAGTCATTTGACTTGGACTGCCAGCCTCTGAGTGCAGCTTGGTTACTGATTTTGGTTACTTTACCACCATGGCTGAGTTGGCCTTTTGGGGAGGATCTGCAGCACTCTCTTTTTAGCTTTCCTTGCTGGGGGTCCTCGGTGCTGCCAAGCTCTGAATCATCAGTGCAGAGCCTGCACATACATGGTGGTTGGCTTTTTGTTTTCTCCCTCTTCATGATATTCCCATGGCGGGGCGTGGAGGAGGGCGGAGGAGGCTATCAAGAAGCTTTTCATTTTCCTCTCAATACTGTCTTTCTTTCCCAAATTTTATGAAATAAATATCCATTATTTTTGAGACAGAAGAAAGCAGCTCCTGACAACTGGGAGCTAGCCTGATATTGTCAAGTAGGCCTAGGTATGGCCAGGAGCTGCTGTGGCCAGTCTCATGGACAACATCAGACAAGGGCACTCTATGATCGAAATGGTGTAAGACAAAGCAAGACTACTCTGTAATCACGTCTGAGCACAGACAAAAACACATTGTCCAAAACACAAAATGGACAAAACATTCTCTATCAGGGAGGTATTGCTGCTTCTTTAACAATTACAACTCTTGGTTTGCTCTGGTCTTCTCAGCTGAAGAATTATTAAGATAACCAATCATAGAATTATCTTACTTTTCCGACAGTACCCAACTCAGACAAAGTCTTGTTTCCTGGGCCCTGCTCCAAGTTACCTATTAGACAAAATCCTGTATGTCCTTTCTAATAACGTCTTCCTGAAATGCTCCACAGTTCCCATGTTCTGTCTTCCTCATTACAATGAGCCAATAAGTCCAAATTTGTTGCACCGTTGGTGCATTCCTCTACCAGCTGTCTGTCGGTTTTTCCTACTGTGGTGACTTTCATGTTGTTATTATACTGGAAACTATGTCACCAGTATTTTAGATACCAGCAGGTTTCAGCGGAACATCTAGACTAAGACAGACAAGGAAGAAAGGTTGGTGAGCTACATCCAAAAATTTGTCAGTGAAAACCCTACGGATCACAATAGAATAGTGTCCAATATAGTGCTAGAAAATGAGCCCTCTAGGTTGGAAGGACTCTAGGTTGGAAGGACTCGATGGCACTGGGTTTGGTTTTTTTAGGTTGAAAGGCACTCCAAAGACAGTGGCCGTAACAATGGACTTGAGCATACCAGTGACCATGAAGATGGTGCAGGACCAGGAATGTTTCATTCTATTGTACATGGGCTTACTATGCATTGGAGCTGACTTGACAGAAACTAACAACAGCAACAAGAGGTGTATTCCTGGTGTTCTTTGGCTAGAGAGAATTGATGTTTTATAATAAATAATATGTATTTTTGGAAAATGAAATTAAAATTGCTGTTACTGTTGACATTATAAGATGTTTTTTCTGAGTATAGGTGTTAGAGCAGGGTCATTGCAAGGGGTTTGAATTCCAAACCCTGCCACTGGTAAAAGAGATGGCTTCCTGGTGGAAGTAATATTTTAGTTTCTCTCCAGGGCTTGAAACTGATTTCTTCCAGTTTGAACCCCTGATGAAAATTTGCATTTCCACCCGAGATAGACTGAATCAGAATCTATATTTTAACAAGATCCCCAGGCGATTCTTAAGCATAACAAATTTTGAGAACCACTGCTCTGTTAGTGGTTGTTAAAACTGGTTTCTACCCAGCAGTATTAGCATTGCCTGGGAACTTGTTAGAAACACAAACTCTCGGGAGGCGGAGACAACATGGCACTATAGATAGAAGCATCATGCCATCTCTCTGCAGCAAAGACCTGGAAAACTAAGTAAAACATACAAACGTCAGTTCTGGAATGCCAAGCATCAAATGAAGTGATAAAGAACTAGATCAAGCACTGAATGGAAGAAGAAACTGATGGAGAACAGAGAATGAGGAGATACAGAGTGGATGTTCCCTGCCAGCTAACTTGGCACAGCTTTGCCATCTTGAAGCACAGCCACCAATTACCCTGGACAGGGAGTATAGGGAGGCAACTTCATGGAGCTCCCAACAGGAGACAGAGCACCTGGTAACCAGAGAAACACTCTTTCCCACCCCTTCCTCTTCTTCCCTGTACTCTGCCTCTGGCCCCTCCCAATGGGCCACAACCACTCAGCAAGAGAGACACTGGCTCAGTGCTACCCTGGGTCCACCCGGAGCCCACCAGTCAGCTCCTGCTGAGGCATTTTTTCCTCTTTCCCTTTCTTCTTTTGTCCCTCTTACATAGTCCCCTGTGCCACCTCTGCCCCTTTCGGAAAGACTGTGTTGCATAGCTCAGCTGGAGAGGTATTGGCTCACCCCTCCCCACTGCCTTACCCCACCCCACTGGCCAGCTTCTGCTATGCCAATTTTTTTTTCCTCTTTCCTTTCCTTCCTTTTCTTTCTCTCTCCCACCTAGCCTCGTGTGTTGCTTCCACTCCTTCCCAGTGGGTTGTGCTGCACTGGTTGGCTAGGGAGCCACTGGCACACAGTTGCTACAGGTCTTCCCTGCTCCCCCCCCAGGCAGCTTCTGCCACACTACCATTTTTTCTTTTTGTCTTTTCTCTGTTTCCCCTTCTTATTTTTTGTTCTTCCTCCCACCTAGCCCCATATGCCGCCTCTACTCCATGCAACCAGGCCATGTCTCACTGCCTTGGCTAGAGAGCCACTGGCCCACTGCCACTTCAAGTCTGTCCTGCCCCCACCTGCCAGCTTCTGCTGCACCACCAGTTGTTTTATTTTTTCTTTTACTTTCTTTCTTTTCTTTCCACCTCCCACCTAACCTCATACACCACCTGCCCCCTTTTTCCCGCAAGTTCCCAGGTCCACCCAGTCCCCACCTGCTGGCAACTTTTTAAAAATCTTTCCCTCTCTTTCTTCCCCTGCCACTTAGCCCCATATGCCATCCCACCTTCCCACCAGCCCCTGATGTGCTACCGTGGCTAAGAGTACCCCTGGTGCTCAGGTAAGCTGCCACACCAGGCCCACACCTTTTGAGCAGCTTCTGAATGGTGGGAAGAAAGCCCACACCACTCCCCATCCAACTCCCCTGCCTATCTGGCAAGGGGCTGTGAAATCTCCCACACCCTTGGACCAACATCAGAAGACAGTGCTTGCCCAGTCTACCCTCAGCCAAAAGCCAAACCAGTATACAGCAGAGTGGGCTCACCTTGCCTGCTGCTGCCCTGCCCACCCGAAAAGGTGGTGAGAACTATAACGCACACAGATGAGCAAGCAGCAAAACATACCTGGTCTCCCTGCCCTGACATATCAAACAAAACAAAAAAGCAGGATGAAACAAATGAACAAACAATCAATAAATAAAGAAAATTATGCTTTAAAGTCTCAGAGACAGCGGACAATATTGAAACATAAAAATAAGCAGGAGAAGCTGGCTCCAGCAAGTGACTAAAATAATCAGATGACCTTCTGGTAGAAGAAAAGGCAGCGGAGCTACCTGATAAGGAATTCAAAAGACTAATATTTAGGGCTAGCAAAAGATTAGAAAAGAAGTAAAGAAAAACACAAGATAAAACCAAGGAAAAAATAAACAAAATCATGAAAAATACAGAGAAAAACATAGCCAAAGTCAAGGAAAATACAAAGCAATAGAAGAATTGAGGAAAATAATACAAAAACAAAATTTCAAAATAAACAAACAATTAGAAATTACACACAAACAGCAACTAGAAATCTAAAAGATGAACAAGATTTCAGAAATGGACAATTCAAAAGAAAGTTTTAGGAGCAGATTTGGAACAACGGAAGACAGAATCGGCAAGGTTAAAGACAAATCCATGGATGCCACTTTGAGCAAAAGTCAGAGAAAAGAATGAAGAAAAATAAAGAAAACCTAAGAATCATGTGGGACAAATTTAAGAACAAAAATCTGTGCATGATCAGAGTGCCAGAACAGGAGGAGAAAATGGAAAACACAGAAAAGATTGTTGAAGATTTGCTAGCAGAAAACTTCCCAAATATCATGAAAGACAAAAAGCTCAATAAACCCCATATAGGATAGACCCTTAAAGAAAGTTACCAAGATACATCATAATTATACTTGCCAAAGACAAAGCAAGAATTCTGAGAGCAGCTCGAGAAAAAGAAAAAGTCACTTTCAAAGGAGAAACAATAAGACTAAGCTGTGATTACTCAGCAGAAACTATGCCAGCATGAAGACAGTCGGATGACATATATAAAACCTTGAAAGAAAAAAAACTGCCAGTCAAGAATAATATATCCTGCAAAACTCTCAGATACGATGGCAAAATTAGGGCATTTCCATATAAACAGAAATTAAGGGAATTCAACAACAACAACTACGAAAACTTAAATACTAAAAGGAATCCTTCATTTAGAGAACCAACAACATCAGACAACAACCAGGATCTAGGACATAGGACAGCATCAGCCTAGATAAAGTACATTCAATAATAAAACAAAGCTAAAAGACTTAAAACAGGGAAACAGACATCAATCTGTAAATGATGACAACGTTAAAACAGTAAAAGGTGGAATAAATGGTATAGAACTTTAAATGGAGAGGAAGTCAAAGTGATATCAAGTAATAAAAGACTGGTTCAAACTTAGGAAGATAAGGGCAAATATCAATGTAAGCACAGGGAAAGCTAACAGACCTATTCATCAGAATAAAAAAGAAGAAAAATATAAAGATTCAGTAAACACAAAATCTACAATAACAAAAGAAAATCCACAAAGAAAAGGAACTCATCACAGGAGAATAAGAGGAACAAAGAAAATGTCAGCACCTCACACACAAAAAAATGACAGCAATAAACTCACACCTATCGATAATCACACTGATTATAAATGGTTTAAATGAGCCTGTAAAGTTACAGAGAACAGCAAAACGGATTAAAAAAAAAAAAGATCCATCAACATGCTCTGTACAAGAGACATATCTTAGGCACAAAGGCATAAATTTATTAAAAATTGAAGGATGGAAAAAATGTATCAAGCAAATGGTAGCCATAAAAGGGCAGGGCTTGCAATACTAATCTCAGATAAAATAGACTTTAAGGCAAAATTAACAATAAAAGACAGGAAGGATATTATATAATGATTAAAGGAACAATTCACCATGAAGGCATAACCTTAATAAATATCTATGTACCCAACGACAGGGCCCCAAAATATATAAAGCAAACCCTAACAACACTGAAAAAAGAAATAGACAGTTCCACAATAATAGTAGAAAACTTCAACACGACACTCTCAATAAAGGACATAACATCTAGAAAGAAACTCAACAGGATACAGAAGATCTAAAGGCCAAAACTGACCAACTGGGCATCATAGACATATATAGAACACTCCACCCAACAGCAGTAATGTATAAATTCTTTTCCAATGTGCATGGAACATTCTCCAGAATAGACCACATGTTAGGCCACAAAGCAACCCTCAATAAAATCCAAAACATAGGAATAAAGCAAAGCATTCTTTCTGATCACAATGCCATAAAAACAGAAATCAGTAACAGGAAGAGCAAGGAAAAAAATCAAATACATGGAAACTGAATAACACCTACTTAAAAACAACTGGGTAATAGAAGAAATCAAAGAAGGGATAGAAAAAAATTCCTAGAATCAAATGAGAATGAAAACACATCATACCAAAACCCACGGAACACAGCAAAGGCAGTGCTAGGTGTCAATTTATAGCAATAAATGCACACATCAAAAAAGAAGAGGCCAAAATAAAAAATGTTAGCCCTATGACTCGAACAAATAGAAAGAGAACAGCCACCAGAAGAAAGGAAATAATAAAGATTAGAGCACCCACAGGCAGCAGGTTAGAACATAAATAAATGAAATAAAGAACAGAAAAACAATAGAAAGAATCAACAAGACCAAAAGTTGGTTCTTTGAAAAGATTAACCTAATTGACAAACGATTGGCCAAACTGACAAAAGAAAAACAGGAGCAGAAGCAAATAACCCAAATAAGAAATGGGGGAGGGGGGGAGTGAGGTATTACAATAAAACCAACTGAAATAAAAAGGATCATAACAGAATACTATGAAAAACTGTATTCCAACAAATTTGAGAATCTAGAGGAAATGGACACATTTCTAGAAACATACTACCTTCCTAAACTAATACAAAGTGTGATAGAAAAACTAAACAGATCCATTACAAGAGAAGAGACCGAAGAAGTAATAAACACACACACACACAGGCCCTGGCCCAGATGGCTTCACTGCAGAATTCTGCAAAACTTTCAGAGAAGATCTCTGTGTACTACTATTTTGAGTAGTACACTAGTACTACTGAAAATATTTCAGAGCATAGAAAAGGAAGGAACACTCTTAAATTCATTCTATGAAGACAGCATAACCCTGATGCCAAAGTTAGACAAAGGCACCACAAAAAAAAAAAAAAAAAGACAGAAAATTACAGACCAATATCTCTCATGAATATAGGTGGAAAAATTCTCAATGTAATTCTAGCTAACAGAATTCAGCATCAAACAAAACAAAACAAAACAAAACAAAACAAAACAAAACAAAACAAAAACATCAAGACCAAGTGGGATCCACACCAGGTATGCGAGGATAGCTCCAAACCAAAAAAACAAAAACAAAAACCAAACGTGTTGCCATTGAGTTGATTCCGACTCACAGTGATCTTATAGGACAGAGTAGAACTGCCTCATAGGGTTTCCAAGGAGCGCCTGGTGGATTTCAACTGCCAAACTTTTGGTTGGCAGCCATAGCTCTTAACCACTACACCACCAGGATTTCTGAGGATGGTTCAGCATTACAAAATCAATCAATGTAATCCATCACATAAATAAAACAAAAGAATCACAAGATCATCTCAACTGATGAAATAAAGGCATTTGATAGAGTCCAACACCCATTCCTGATTAAAAAAACTTCCAGCAAAATAGAAATAGAATGGAAATTTCTCAATGTGATAAACGGCATCTATACAAAACCAACAGCTAACATCATTCTTAATGGAGAGAGGCTGTAAGCATTCTGCCTGAGGAAGGGAACAAGACAAGACTGCCTTTTATTACCACTCCTATTTAACATTGTACTGGAAGTCCTAGCTAGAGTAATAAGGCAAGAAAAAGAAATAAGGGACATTCAAATTGGTATGGAAGAAATAAAACTATCCCTATTCGCAGATGATATGATCCTATATATAGAGAACCCCAAAGATTCCATGAGAAAACTACTGGAAAGATTCAGCAGAGTAGCAGGATACAAGATTACCATACAAAAATCACTTGGATTCCTATACTCCAACAAAGAGAACTTCAAAAAAGAAATCAAGAAAACAAGACCTTTTATAATAGCCCCTAAAAACAAAAAACTTATGGATAAATCTAACCAGGGATGTAAAAAACCTATACAAAGAAAACTACAAAACACTACTGCAAGAAGCCAAAAGAAACTTACATAAATGGAAAAACATACCATGTTCATGAATAGGAAGACTCAAGTTCATGAAAATGTCAATTCTACTCAAAGCAATCAACAAATATAATGCAATCCCAATCCAAATACAACAGGATTTTTTATAGAGATGGAAAAACTAATCACCAACTTTATATGGAAAGAAACAGGCTCCAGATAAGTAAAGCACCATTGAATAAAGAAGAAGAAAGTAAGAGGTCTCGCACTACCTGATCTCAGAACCTACTATACAGCCAAGGTAGTCAAAACACCATGGTACTGGTACAACAGCAGACACATAGACCAATGGAACAGAATTAGAATCCGGGCATAAATCCATTCACCTATGGTCACCTGATCTTTGACAAAGATACAAAGTCTGTTGAATGGGGAAAAGAAAGTCTCTTTAACAAACAGTGCTGGCAAAACTGGATGTCCATCTGTAAAAAAATGAAACAGGATCCATACCTCACACCATACACAAAAACTAACTCAAAATGGATCAAAGACCTAAATATAAAACCTAAACCTATAAAGATCATGGAAGAAAAAACAGGGACAATGTTAGGCGCCCTAACATACGGCATAAATAGTATACAAACCATGGCTAACAATGCAAAAACACTGGAAGATAAACTAGATAACTGAGAACTCCTAAAAATTAACATTTATGCTCATCAAAAGACTTTACCGAAAGTGTAAAAAGAGAACCTTTTGGTTATAACGTATCTGACAAGGGTCTAATGTAAAATCTATAAGATACCGCAACACCTCAGCAACAAAAAGACAAAGAATCCAATTAAAAAATGGGCAAAGGATATGAACAGAAACTTCACCAAAGAAGATATCCAGGCGGTTAACAGATCTATGAGGAAATGCTAGCAATCACTAGCCAATTAAAAAAAAAAAAAATTAAACCCATTGCTGACAAGTTGATTCCAACTCATAGCAACCCCATAGGACAGAGTAGAACTGTCCCTTATGATTTCCAAGGAGCACCTAGTGGAATCAAACTGCTGACCTTTTGATTAACAGCTGCAGCTCTTAACCACTACACCACCAGGATTTCCCATTAGTCGTTAGAGAAATGGTATCTCAAGGTTTTGATTTGCAAATCAAAACACTGAAATACCATCTCACTCCGAGATTACTGGCATTAATTAAAAAAACAGAAAATAACAAGTGTTGGAGAGGTTGCAGGGAGACTCGAAATCTTATGCACTGCTGGTGGGAATGTAAACTGGTACAACCACTATGGAAAATAATATAGTACTTCCTTAAAAAGCTAGAAATAGAAATACCATATGATCCAGCAATCCCACTCCTAGGAATATATCCTAGAGAAATAAGAGACCTCACATGAATAGACATATGCATACCCATGTTCCCTGCAGTGTTATTCGCAATAACAAAAAGATGGAAACCTAAGTGCCCATCAACAGACGAATGGATAAACAGATTATGGTACATACACACAAAGGAATACTATGCAAAGATAAAGAGTAATGATGAGTCTGAGACATACCTCACAATGTGGATGAACCTAGAGGGCATTATTCTGAGTGACACACGTTAATCACAAAAGGACAAATACTATATGAGACCACTCCTATAAAAACTCAAGAAATGGTTTACACAGAGAAAGAAACAGTCTTTGCTGGTTATGGGGGAGAAAAGGGTAGGGGAGGAGAAATCGTTAACTAGATAGCAGATAAGTTTTAGCTTTAGTGAAGGGAAAGATAATACACAATATGGAGGAAGTCAGCACTGCTTCACCAAGGTAAACTCATAGAAGCTTCATAGACACATCTAAGCACCCTGAGGGACTGAGTTGCTGGGAATCATGGTCCCAGGGTCAATTGGCAAAACAAAATTTGTAAAGAAAATGTTCTACATCCAACTTTGGTGAGTGGCATCTGGTGTCTTAAAATCTTGAGAGTGGCCATCTAAAAGACCTCTACTGTTTTGATCTTTTCTGTAGCAAAGTAGAATGAAGAAAACCAAACACACAAGGGAAATATTAGTTCAGAGCATTAATGGGCCACAAGTACCACAGCCTCTACCAGTCTGAGCTCAGAAGAACTGGATGGTAACCACCTACCTCCACCAACTGCCCTGACAGGGATCACAATAGAGGGTCCTATACAGAGCAGGAGAAAAATGTAGAACAAAATTGAAATTTACAAAAAAAAAAAAAAAAAAGGACCAAACTTACTGGTCTGACCAGAACCCCTGAGACTACCAGCACCGGACACCCTTTTCACTCAGAACCGAATCTACTCCTGAAGTTCACCCTTCAGCCAAAGATTAGATAGGCCTATAAAACAAACAATAACACATGTGAGGAACGTGTTTCTTAGTTCAATAATGTGTATGAGACCAAAAGGGCAACAACTATCCCAAAGCAATGACGAGGTGGCAGGAAGGGAAAATGAAGAGATGGAAATGGGGGAAATGGGGTGTGAAATGGCAGAGTGTTGACATATTGCAGGAATTGCAACCAATATCACAAAGCAATTTGTGTATAAATTGTTGAGGAAGAAACTAATTTGCCCTGTAACATTTCACCTAAAGTACCCCTCCCCCCCCCAAAAAAAGTGGGAAAAAAAGAAATGCCAGTTCTCAGCAGGGATTTCAACTGAAGGAACTGGTTCAAAGCCCTGTTTCTTGAACAAAAGTGAATGCCAGTTGGGCATATGGAGGTGGGAAGATGGTGTGAGAGGAAGACAAGATGGAAATTAATATAGGATGAGGGAGGAAGAGCCGTGTGGAACTAAAAGCCCATTGCTTCAGGAAGAGAAGAGAAATGAATGGAAGATTTTGGTGGCACTGACCATCTCGCTATTGGTGAGGGGAATGGATGGGAAGTTGAGAAACTTGTTTTAAAAAAAGCCAAGACCTACGATACAGGATAAGATTAACGAAGGAAACAGTAAATGCAAGACTTTGTAGAAATGAAAATTTAGATAACCTTAGCACGTATTGAGCTAAATAAATTTAAAGAACCAATATTAATTTGAAAATTAATTCACTCATTTGAAGGACATTCCCTGCGTGCCTCCCACTAGGTAGCTGTGGTAAAATGCCATTGCTTTGAAGCTTAATAACTCCTATTTGTCCTATTTGAAAACCACATCACATTGATAAGTCTGAATTTAACAGTTCATTAATTATGAGCTTTGGGGATCTTCTATCCTACAAAAAGTTAGAACTGATGATGAATCAGGATTTCTGTAACACCAAGAGCTGGAGAAAGCTTTAAAATGCATTAATAGCGTGCTTTTAAAATGTCTGATCCAATCAGTAGAAAATACTTTTGAAATGGAAGGACTTTTACTCAGCAAATTTAAATTATGCATAGTTTTAGTTTCTAGTGAATATCACTCAAGAGAAGATCTTCAAAGTTGTAGCACAAATGCTTGATAAAAGCACAAGGACTCAAAGGGTGAGTTTTCTGGGGCAACTCTAAGTGTTTTGCTGACTTCCTCACCAATAAAGATGAAATAAAAACATTCCCTGGGCTGGAATTCTCTCAGAACAGAATGGCCTGAAGCCAGTGGAAACTCAATTAACCGGAAAGCTCACCAACTGGATCACTCTGGTCATTTGAATAGTCATTAAATTAATCAACCAGAACTTCCTTTTTGGTTCAGCTTTCATTAGTTGATTAACTTTATTGGGGAAGATCTTTCTAAAATGCATTAACCTGCCTTCATCTTCTGTATCCAGTCCTGAAAAGAAACAAAACAAAACAAAACAAAACAAAAACAAAGCAGTATGTATAAAAAAAAAATGAAAAATATACACTCTGGAGTTAGGTATTTTGATTCCAGCTCTGGCTCCATCACTATGTGAAGTCTAATGTGGGGAGAATTAATTTAATCTCTATGTGCCTCAGTTTCCTTATCTGGAAAAGGGATAAAAATACCACTGGTTTTAAAAGGTTGATAGGAACATCAAATAATAGTTGTAATGTGCTTAGAAGAATGTCTGGAACACAGAAAATACTCAATAAATGTTAGCCGTTGTTATTTGTTAAATACACTTCAGAGTCATTATTTTAAGCACTAATAAACAAGAGGCCATATGATGTACTAGTTAAAGCATTGAGGTCTGTGGGTTTACATCTCCAAACCACCATTTATTATATGTGTGACCTTAGGCAAATGAACTACTCTGTGACTCAATTAAGGAGCTCTGGTGGCCCAGTGGCTAAAGCACTCAGCTGTTAACCAAAAGGTGGGCAGTTTGAATCCACCAGTCACTCCTGAGAAGAAAGATGTGGCAGTCAGCTTCTGTAAAGATTTACAGTCCTAGAATCCCTATTGGGCAGTTCTACTGTGTCCTATAGGGACACTAAGAGTCGGTATGGACTCGATGGCAAGGGGTTGGGTACTTTTGGCTTTATGACTCAATTTGTTAATCTGTAAAATGGAGAGAATAACAAAACCTGCCTCTTAGGATTGTTGTGTTAAAAGAGACACACTTAACTCCATTAATACAAATATTTGGTGTATAAATTAATGCTCCCATGTTGTCTATCATTGAATAATATTATATTGTTGTAGAAAGTGTGCGAGTTTGTATTGAATGTGTACCACATTTAGAGCAGAGTTCAAAAGTTTTCTCCTCGGATAATTATTTTGAAATTTGTTCCATTTTGACTTTAGAAGCTAGTTGTGAAAAAAAATGCTGACTAATAAAGGGTTTCAGTTAACTGGATTAAACCAATTGAGGCATTCCTTACATATGTGTCCTTATTCAAAATAAGCTAATAAAGTTGCTCTTGTTTAGCAGGAGAGAAGCTGAAAGGGGGCTTTCCAGAGCTTAGTTTATTCTAAAACTCAGAAAGCAAACCAGAGTTATTCCCAGGAAGAAAAGAGAGGCTGCAGAGCCTTCTGGTCTAGTTCCATTAGTCCATGGGGTAAAGAGACCTTTGTCAGAGGTCTTCTCAGAAGTGAGAAGCCAGGTGTCATTTGACTGTATCCCTGATAAGTAACAGTAAACCAGTTTCTGCCAAGTTGACTCTGAGCCATGGTGACCCCATGTGTGTCAGACTAGAACTGTGCTCCTTAGGGTTTTCAATGGCTGAATTTTTGGAAATATAGATCACCAAGCTTTCCTTCTGAGGTGCCTCTGGATACTCGAACCTCCAACCTTTCATTTAGCAACCAAATGTGTCAACCATTTGTACCACCCAGGGACTGCCTAATGAGTACAAACTCCCCTTTCAGCTGAAAAGGGCCTCTTCTCACTATGTTGTTGTTAGACGCCTTTGAGTCAGCTCTGACTCAGAGCAACCTCATGTATAACAGAACAAAATGTTGCCTTCTTGTGACACCCTCACAATCCTTGCTATGTTTGAGCTCATAGTTGCAGCCAGTGTGTCAATCCATCTCACTGAGAGTCTTCCTCTTTTCTGCTGACCCTCTACTTTACCAAGCAAGATTTCCGTCTGTAGCAATTGGTTTTTTCCTGATGGTGTGTCAAAAGTAAGCGAGATGATATCTTTCTATCCTTTCTTTTAAGGTGCATTCTGGCTGTACTTCCTCCAAGAGAGATTTGTTCCCTTCTTCTGGCACCACAGTTTTAGCATGAGTATTAGGTGACTGAAATATCATGGCTTGGGTAAGGCACATCTTAGCCATCAAAGTGACATCTTTGCTTTTTAACACTTTAAAGAGGTCTGTTGCCGAAGATTTGTCCAAAGCAATTTGTCGTTCTAACCCTATTTTCTGTAACCAGTCTGACTTCAGCAGTCCGTAGCTTAGCTTGGGTTTATCACAACATACATTTATAAACTGAAACTGTCTCAGAAAATGTTCCTGAAAGCAAGGGCAGAGGGTGGAGTAGGGGTGGTGGGGTGGAGTATAGGGGTGCTTGTACAGTCTCTAGTATTCACTGCTTGGGTTCAAAGCCAACGCAGCTTCACTACTTCCTTACCAAACAACTTTCAATAAGAAACCTCTCTAATCATTTTCCTCACATTGAGAACAGAGAAGGCAAGTACCTACTTCACAGGGTGGCTGAGAATAGTAAACAAGATAAGTTGTGCCTTTGGCATATATTAAATACTCAATAAATATTAGCCATCATTTTTATTTATTGGTAAATAGTCATTCGGGGTCTTAGCTAGATACTCACAGCACACTAAAGTACATTTCTGTGATTCATTCTTAAAGTTATCAATAGAAATGACAGTTAATCATGTTAGCACATCAGAGACCCAGCAAAGCTTCAGTGAATAGGAGATGTACTTATTGCTCTCTTGTGATAAATCTCATCCTTTCTTTCCCTCTGGATAATCTGCATGGACTTGTCCTGTCCATTTCCATCAGGTGAAGATTAATCAAGAAACACTAAATATGCCACAGCCAAATGAAAACTCTCCAGATAGCTACTACTCAAAAACAGTTAACCGGACTCCAGGTGAGGATGACTTTGGCACGTGACCATCAGGAAGTTTAGGCAAATGATCCGAAGGCTTCCAAACCTTAGATATGAAAACTCCAGGGCTACTGAAGCAATTTAAATAAAGGAAACAAACCAGATTCACATTATTTCTTTTCAGAACATTTTTACCTCTAATTAACTGAGAACAACACAGGGCCTAGAAATATTACATAAAGAGCCAATAAAAGCATGTCAGAAGCTTAAAGAAATTTATTACCTCTCTGACACTTGCTAAGATTTCTCATGGGGTGAACAATATTAACAACGGAATGGGAATCTTCAGTAAAATAGCCTGCCTCTCAAGGAAGTCAATCAACTAATCCACAGGCATTAATTAAGCACCTACCATATCTTGGTGCTATGTGCAACAGGGGAAATAGAGGCATCCATAATCTTGTCCTTGACCTCCTAAAATCTTAGAGCAGAGAGTACACTTAACATTCCCCCTGATGCGTGCAGTCCTTCTATGTGCCCAGCAAGTGCATATACTGTCTATATGCTTTCTGAAATTTGTAAAGTTCTTCTGTATTTAGAGTTGAAATTGTTGTTTTTAGTTGCCATTGAGTCAGTTCTGACTCATGGCGACCTTATGTATAACAGAATGAAACACTGCACAGTCCTACACCATTGTTACAATTTTTGATATGTTTGAGCACATTGTTGCGGCTATCATGTCAATCCATTTCATGAAGTGTTTTCCTCCTTTTCACTTTCTACTTTACCAAGCTTTTCTATTGATTGGTCTTTCCTGATGATGTGTCCAAAGTAAGCAAGACGAAGTCTCACATCTTTGCTTCTAAGAAGCATTCTGGCTATAAAACCATACTTTCTCTAAAACTGATATGTTCATTCTTCAAGTACTCCACGATATATTCAATATTCTTTGTCAACATATTTCAAATGCCTCAGTTCTTCTTTGAGCTGTCTTTTTCACTGTTCAGCTTTTGCATGCCTGTGAGGCAATTGGAAACCCTGGTGGCATAGTGGTTAAGTGCTACAGCTGCTAATCAGAGGGTCGGCAGTTCAAATGCACCAGATGCTCCTTGGAAACTCTATGGGGCTGTTTTACTCTGTCCTGTAGGGTCACTATGAGTCAGAATCGACTCAACGGAAGTTTTTTTTTTTTTTTTTTTTTTTAATAAATGAGGCAATTGAAAAGACCATGGCTTGGGTCAGGCACACCTTAGTCATCAAAGTGACATTTTTTTTTTTTTTTTTAACATTTTAAAGAGATCTTTTGCAGTAGATTTTCCCAATGGGTTTGATTTCTTGACTGTTGCTTCCACGGACATTGATTGTTGATCCAAGTAGAATGAAATACTTGACAAAAATTTCTTTGCCATTTATCAAGATGTTGTTTATCAGACCTGTTGTTGAGTTTTTTTTTTTTTTTTTTTAATGTTCAGGTGTAATCCATACTGAAGGCCATAGTCTTTGACCTCCATCAGTAAGTGCTTCAAGTCACCTTCAGTTTTGGCAAGTGAGGTTGTATCATTTGCATATCCGAGGTTTTTAATGAGTCTTCCTCTAAGCCTGATGTCACATTCTTCTTCCTATAGTTCAGCTTAAAAATCAGTCACCCTGAAATTTCCCAAATATGCTCCAAGTTGTATCCTTTGGTATATATGCCAGTTATGCTCCCACATACCCATACTTTAAATATCAGACACAGTACCAGGTACCTTCCATCTTCCTCAGACTAACCATTTCATTACTTCCACTGTTTCTCTGATGCCACTTGCATGGAATTCCATCTGAAATACTAAACTGCTGTGAAAGTGACTTGAATCAAGGACCATGTTTTCATTTTTATTTGCTCCTCACTATCTAGAATTGTCATGAGAATAGCCAGTACTCAAGACATACTTTTTGAGTGTAGTTCTGATAAAATATTTTGAGGCTGAATTTGCAAAGCTCAAAAAAAAAAATAGGCTGAAGCATTACAGGAAGCAGCAGATCATAACTTCTTGTGATCATCACTTAATTTTAGTTATGCAAGGAAAACAGCCGAGGAGTTGATATTCATAAGTTTTGAGTTGTTACACCCCTTCTGTCTTCTCCTGTACTGTAGTGAGTGATGACACTCCTTCCCAACTTGAGGGCTGAGGTGATTCCTGCGGCAGATGTGGTCAAGTCAGTATTGCACAAGGCCTGTCCTCTTTAACTGTGGAGGTCCTCAAAGGAAAGACCCATTTCTCTTACATGAAGCAGAACATACAAAGAATATTTTTTGATAGGTTTACAAAGTCTATGAATAAATTAATATATATTAAAAAAAAAAAAGGAATTCATGAATTTTCTATACTGGGTCTCCATGGAGCAGAGCTGGCCTGAGTTGTCAGTGGAGTTGCCTGCTACTTAAAAATAACTTCAGAAAAAAATCTTACCACATGAAAATTTACAAATGAAAATTGTTTTATTACTCAATTTGATGAGTTAGTCTTCTATTAAAATGTGAATACACCTGGAAAGAACCAGTTTATAAGAAAAAAAAAAAAACTAATTACCAGTGAGTCAACTCCAACTCATGATGACCCCTCATGTGTCAGAGTAGACCTGTGCTCCAAGAAATTTTCAGTGGCTGAATTTTTGGAAGGAGATCACCAGGCCTTTCTTCCAAGTACCTCTGGGTGAACTGGGACTTCCAACCTTTCAGGTAGCAGCCAAGCATGTTAACCATTTGCAGTACTTATTCCTTTGGGTGAATGAATTATCCTTCCCTGGGTTGACAAAGTAAACTGGGTGCAAAGAAAGGGCCCACTGAGAAGATATGCTCAAAGAAAACTCTAGAGAACGTCATAATATCTGGATTTCATGAACTCCTTGCAAGGCAGGTATATAACTTTCCTCCTTCTTTGATGGTTAGTAAATGGAAATTCAGAAGAATCGGAGACTTATTGCGATTACAGAATTTGGTAGTCAGGACCAGAGCCCAAATCTTTAGTTTCTTACCCCAGTATGAGTGGACTGTGAGCTCCTTGAGGACAGAGACTCTGTCTTGCTTTTATTTTATTTTTTGTGCTTTAGATGAAGGTTTACAAAGCAGATTAGTTTTTCATTAAACAATTAATATACATATTGTTTTGTGACATTGGTTGCCAACCTCTTGCTCTTATTTTTGTATCACTATTTCCTAGGTCAGCGCCTGGTACATAGCGAGGCACTTAGTAAATACTTATTTTAAAATTGAGGAATGAATGTGTGTGTTTGAGCTTCCAAGCTTCCTGGTGTTTCAGTATGTTGGGGTGGAGATACTTGTTCCCTACTTCTCATGCTTCCATGAAGCAGGGACTTTCACTAACTCCCATTTGGGCAATGTTAGAGAGCACGCTTTCATCCTCCCTACTCTGCAGCAAGGTCACACTTCTCCCTGTGTGGAAGAATCCAGTGAAGGCATCAAATTATCAAGTGATGAGTGGATAATTAAAATGTCATATATATATATATATATATATATATATATATATATATATATATATATATACCATACATATATTGTCTTAGTTATCTAGTGCTGCTACAACAGAAATCCCACAAGTGGATGGTTTTAACAAAGAGAAATTTATTCTCTCACAGTCTAGGAGGCTAGAAGTCTAAATTCAGGATGCCAGCTCCAGGGGAAGGCTTTCTCTCTCTGTTGGCTCTGGGAGAAGGTCTTTGTCAACAATATTCCCCAGTTGAGGAACTTCTCAGCGCAGAGACCCGGCGCCCAAAGGATGTGCTGTTCTCTTGGCTCTCGTTTCTTGGTGGCATGAGGTCCCCATGTCTCTCTGCTCACTTCTCTCTTTTATATCTCGAAAGAGATTGGCTTAAGACACAACCTAATTTAGTAGGTTGAGTCCTGTCTCATTAGCATAACTGCCTCTAATCCTGCCTCATTAACATTATAGAGGTAGAATTTACAACACATAAGAAAATCACATCAGATGACAAAATGGTGGACAATTACACAATACTAGGAATCACGGCCTAGCCAAGTTGACACATATTTTTGGAGGACACAATTCAATCCATAACATATATAAGTACATACATTCATACAATAGACTATTATTCCACCATAAAAAGGAATGAAGTAATGGGATCTTGATAGGTATTATACTGAGTAGATCAATTTGGGGAAATATTTCCATTTTAACAATATCAAATCTTCCTAACAAATGGACATGAGATATCTTCTCATTTACTTAGGTCTTTTAAAATTTCTTTCAATGTGTTTTGTTGTTTTCTGAGTACAAGCTTTGCACGTCTTTTGGTAAATTTATTTCCAAGAGTTTTATTCTTTTTCGTGTTATTATGAATGGAATTTTCTTAACTTCATTTTTGGATTGTTCGTTGCTGGCATATAGAAATATAACTGATTTTTTTTTTTTTGTATATTGATATTGTACTCTGCAACCTTGCTGAACTCTCTTAATAGTTTTAACAGGTTTTTTAGTCATTTTCTTGGGATTGTCAATATACAAGATCTTGTCACTTCCAAATAGACATAGTTTTACTTTGTCCTTCTGATGTGGATGCCTCTTATTTCATTTTCTTGCCTAACCACCCTGGCCAAAACCTCCAGTACGGTGTTAAATAGAAAGGGGACATTCTTGTATTGTTCCTAATCTGAGAGGGGACTCTTTCTTTCATCATTAAAGATGTTGTTAGCTGTGTTTTTTTCATAGATGTCCTTTATCACATAAAGGAAGTTCCCTTTTATTTCACTTGCTGAGTGTTTTCATGTTTCCATGAAAGAGTATGGAACTTTGTCAAGTGTTTTTTTTTTTTTTTTCCTGCATCTATGGAGATAATAATGTAGTTTTCCATCTTTATTCTATTAATATTGCATATTACATTTATTGGTTTTCAGATGTTAAACCAACTCTGTATTCCTGGGATTAAATCCCAGTTTGTCATGCTATATAATCCTTTTCCTATGTTGCCAGATTCAGTTTGCTAGTATTTTGTTGGAAAGTGTTGTGTCTACATCCAAAGAGATACTGGTCTTTAGTTTTCTTTCTTTGATGCTTTTTTCTGAGTTTGGTTTCATGGTAGTACTGGCCCATAGAGCGAGTCGGGAAATGTTCTCTCCTCTTGCTTTTAAATCTCTTGGATACAAAAATTGTTCCTACCTCTTGTATCTTTCCAGGTAACCTCTTTCATTTTGTTTAGAAATTACAGCACATCGAAACTTCCTCATCAGTCGGTACTTAGGAAAGTACCTACGTGATTTGAACCAATTTACTCTCATCACCAAACAGTATTTATAAAGCTCCCAAATGATTTAAAACAACTTAGTATTCCCAGGAGAGAAGCCAGGAGAGGGAGGAGAGAGAAAGGTTTCTGCTGCAGATGTGGGGCAGTTAAGCACGTGGGAGGAATGATTAAGTTAAGGAATGCCTGGAGGATACCAAGCTACCCTCCAAGCAGCACAGAGCTAGTTTTTTAGACCAGAATAAAAGCTCAGTATTCCACAGATCACTCTGCTTCTTATTATTACTGCTACATTGTTTCCGAAATCTCAGATTCTAGGAAAGAAGTGTTCATTCCTAAACTTCCAAATCCTACTGCTTTCTTTTCTTCTTACCACCGAAGGGTTTCCTTCTCTCCTTCCCTCCCTCCTTTCCCCTTCCTTCGTTCTTTCCCTCTTTCCTCCTGCCCTTCCCTTTCCTTCCTTCCTTCCTTCTTGGCTCCCTCCCCTCCCTTCCTTTCTCCCTCTTCTCCCCCTTCCTCCTTCTCGTGCTTCCTTTCTTTAGCTAGAGCTAAATTTTCTACTAAAAAAAACAACCCAGTGCCGTCTAGCTTGAGGTAAACTCAGTGGAGGTAACCTACTGATGCCTTAAAAATACCATAAGTAAGTCAGTAACTAGAGTTAGACTAAGTGTTATTTTCTTAGCCTAACTCAAATATCAGACTTACTATTGTGAAAACACCAGGGAAACCGATTGTAAAACAACAGCAGCAGCAGCAGCAGCAGCAAGGGAAACAACACAATAACCTACCTACTTCTGGAAGAGTCAACACCTTCTCACTCCCCTAACAACACTAGCGTTTACTGTGATATTCCATTTCAAACACGGTAAAAGTATAATCCTTTAATTCTTAGATGTTTGCTTCCTTTGATATTTCTTCTTAAAAAATGAAGTTCAATAGGTATTTCTTTAGTAACTAGTCAAAGCCAGTTGGTGTGGTGTCAATTCCAACTTATGGCAACCTCACGCATGTCAGAGCAGAACTGTGCTCCATAGGGTTTTCAGTGGCCGATTTTTCAGAAGTAGATCATTAAGGTTTTCTTCCAAGGTGCCTCTGGGTGGACCCAAACCTCTAACCTTTAGGTTAGCGGCCAAGCGTGTTAACCGTTTCCACCACCCAGGGACTCTCAGTAACTAGGCTGTGCTAGGTATTGCAGGATTAGAGAGGAAAGGAGGTTCAGGTACTTTCTATTTTGAGGGGTTTACAGTTTCATTGAGAGCAGGCATACATTTGAGAAGTGCTTATGTAACACTTGAAGACACTTTAAAGAGCTTTAATCCTGGGAAACAGGCATTTATTGTTTATCTACTATGTTCAAGGCACTGCATGTAATTCAGAGGGGAGAGGAAACATAGACTTTGCTATAAAGGCTCAGGAAAAGGAATAAGTGGGAAAGCTGACATGAAGGAAATGATTCTGAATTCAGGAAGATGGTGAGGATGTGGATTGATAAAGAAATGGAAGACCCCTGTGATGAGTTCAGCCTGCAGATTAATCAGCCATGTATTTTCCCTACCGTTTCAAACAAAACCAGCAACCTTAAAGTGTCAACTGATTTTCCTTACTGTGGTCTCCTTTTGTTCTTTTCTCACATAGAAATAAATTCAAATATTAATCTTTCTTTTGTTTTATCTCTTTCCCTCTGAGGGGTCATTGCCAAGTACGTATGGATGAATTAGGGAGGAACTTAAGGAGGCAAGAGGCATTAGGGTTGAGGTTGCAATTTTAGGTAGGGTGGCAAAGCAAGAAGACGGTTTTGGGGCAATGATGTAAAAGAGTGAAGGAGCTAGCGTTGATGTCTTCAGGAGAAGAGCATTACCGGCAGAGAAAACAACAAGTGCAAAGGCACTGAGACAGAAGCTTGTCTGACATGTTCAAGGAACAGCCAGTGAGCCAGTGTGTCTGAAGTGGACTGAAAGAAAGGAGGATTGATAGATGAGCTCAGAGATCATGCTGTGGGGCAGACAGAGCCTTGTAAATCACATTGAAGACTTTGGCTTTTACACTGAGTAAGATGGTAGATGCCTGGACAAAATCACTTTGGTTGCCGTGTTGAGAATAAAAGGCAGGGGAGCAAATGAAGAAGAACTGAGACTTTTACAATAATCCAGGCCCTATGGATTTGCTATCTAAAACCGTGTCTGTGGTCATTTAGAACACCTATGGGCCAAAATCAGCCTGCTGCCTGTTTTGTGAATAAAGTTTATTGGAGCACAGCCACACTAACTCATTTATATATTGTCTATGGCTGCTTTTCCTTTACAACAGGTGAGCTGAGTAGTTGTGACAGACCATATGGCCAGCAAAGTAAAAAAAAAAAAATTACTATCTGGCTCTTTGCAGAAAAAGTTTGCTGACCTCTGACTTAGAATCTCCTGGGGAGAGGATTATGGCAGTGAAGTTGCTTCCTAGATATGCAAAACAATGCAGGCATAAACCATTTTTTCTCTTCACTATGATTCTATTTAATGTATACATTTTGCAGAAGATAGAGGGAATTTTTTCTGGGTTCTATTGAATGGAACAATATGAAAATAAGATTGTCTTTCAATAACAGATAATGAAGAATATCATTCATTCATTTATTCAAGAAATATTCTTTCAATGGTTAGTTTGTGCCAGGCACTGCTCTCTAAAGATAGTAGTGAAAGATAGTAGTGAAAAAGACATTTATCACGTACGAGATTTAGTGTGCTTGGCTGCTAATCAAAAAGATTGGCAGTTTGAATCCACCACCCGCTCCTTGGAAACCCTATGGGGCAGTTCTACCATGTCCTATAGGGCTGCTATGAGTTGGGATCGACTCAAAGAAACATCCAATAAGTAAACACATAAAGAAATATATAATTATAAGCAGACTAAGTGCTATGAAGGAAAAGGATAGGATTCAATGAAAGAGAATAATGGGGATAATACTTTAGATTAGGGAAGCCAATGGAAATATCATTTGAGACCTGGAGGATGAATGGGGAAGGAAAGTTGGGGGAAGAAGCATTTCATTTACAAGGAAGAGCGAAAAGCGTATACAAAGGTGGTAAAAGTGGATGGAGAATTACAGGAACTTAGAAGAAAACACATATACATACAATGTACATGAATGAATGGATGGGACTTTGACAGCAATGAGGAAGAGTCATGAACTATGGTTGGAGATGAAGAGAGGGTTGGAAAATACTGGGCTTTGTGAATCATGTGAAGGAGTTTTTATTTTAAGACTGCTGGGGAGCCACTGAAGGGTGGAAGGCAGAAAAGTCATGACAAATTTTGGCTTTTAGACAGCACTCTGGCCACAGTGTTGAGTATGGATGGAAGGGGGCCAAGAATTAAAGTCTAGGGTCCAGTCAGGAACTGGTTTTCGGTAGTTCAGGAGAGAGATAATGAAGGCTTGGACTAAATTGGTGTCTATGGTTTAATTCAATGAACATTTATTGAATTTTTACTGTAAACCAAATATTTTTCTTGATTCTATGAGTGGGGAGGGGAGAAGATAAATTAGAGATTGTCTCTGCCTTCAACATACCTACAGTCCTAAAGAGTAAAAGAAGTATACAAATACTTGTTTTATATACTAGACTAAGATAAATTCTGTATAACCACTTGAGAGAAGAATCCTATTGAGGCCTAAGGGAAGGAAAATTTCTATTGCTTGATTGGTGAGAGAATTTTTGTTACCCCTCTACTCCCAATGCTAAGAACAGTACCTCAACCACAGTGGATGCTAGGAAATATTGGGAGAAGGACTGGAGCATGTCACTGGACATGTGGATCAGTCACTTGTCTTGTTCATTATTTCCAAACACACTGATTTCAGTAACTGGGTATCCCAATCTCAGCTTCCTTCTGCATTGATATGTTTCCACCTTTTGCTTTAGCTGCTTGACGTATGAGAGCAAGTTTCAGAGTCCCCTCTGACATCCATCTTGGTCCTTTCTTTCTTTTCTGTCTTTTCAGTGACCTCTTGCTTTCTTCATGTATGATGTCCTTTCACATCAGCTTGCTCTCAAACAAACATCCAGCAGCTAAAGCAAAAGGGAGAAATGATGAAGTAAAAGAACTGAACAGAAGATTTCACAGGGTGGCTTGAGAAGACAAAGTAAATTATTATAATGTCATGTGCAAAGAGCTGGAGATAGAAAACCAAAATGGAAGAACTCGCTTGCATTTCTCAAGCTGAAAGAACTGAAGAAAAAATTTAAGCCCCAAGTTGCGATACTGAAAGATTCTAAGGGGAAAATATCAAACAATGCAGGAAGCATCAAAAGAAGATGGAAGGAATACACAGAGTCATTATACCAAAAAGAATTGGTCCATGTTCAACCAAATCAAGAGGTAGCATATAATCAGGAACCAATAGTACTAAACGAAGAAGTCTAAGCTACGCTGAAGGCACTGGCAAAAAAACAAGGCTCCAGGAAATGACAGAATATCAGTTGAGATGTTTCAACAAATGGATGCAACACTGGAAGTGCTCACTCATCTATGCCAAAAAACATGGAAGACAGCTTCTTGGCCAACTGACTGGGACAGATCCATATTTATGCCTATTCCCAAGAAAGGTGATCTAACCGAATGTGGAAATTATAGAACAATATCGGTAATATCACAGGCAAGCAAAATTTTGCTGAAGATCATTCAAAAGTGGCTGCAGCAGTATATCGACAAGGAGCTGCCAGAAATTCAGGCCAGATTCAGAAGAGGACGTGGAACCAGGGATATCATTGCTGATGTCAGATGGATCCTGGCTGAAAGCAGAGAATGCCAGAAGGATGTTTACCTATGTTTTATTGACTATGCAAAGTCATGCAACTGTGTGGATCGTAACAAATTATGGATAACATTGTGAAGAATGGGAATGCCAGAACACTTAATTGTGCTCATGAGGAACCTGTACATAGATCAAGAGGCAGCTGTTCAGACAAAACAAGGGGATACTGATTGGTTTAAAGTCAGGTAAGGTGTGGGTCACGGTTGTATCCTTTCACCATACCTATTCAATCTGTATGCTGAACAAATAATATGAGAAGCTGGACTCTATAAAGAAGAATGGGTCATCAGGATTGGAGGCAGACTTATTAACAACCTGCAATATGCAGATGACACAACCTCACTTGCTGAAAGTGAAGAGGACTTGAAATACTAGTGAAGATCAAAGACCACAGCTCTCAGTATGGATTACACCTCATCGTAAAGAAAACAAAAATGCTCACAACTGGACCAATAAGCAACAGCATGATCAACAGAGCTAGGATTGAAGTTGTCAAGGATCTCATTTTATTTGGATCCACAATCAACACCCATGGAAGCAGCAGTCAAGAAATCAAAAGATGCATTGCTTTGGGCGAATCGGCTGCAAAAGACCTCTTTAAAGTGTTGAAAAGCAAAGATGTCACCCCGAAGACTAAGGTGCACCTGACCCAAGCCATGGTATTTTCAATTGCATAATATGCATGTGAAAGCTGGACAATGCATAAGGAAGACTGAAGAAGAATTGACACCTTTTGTAGTGTTGGCAAAAATATTGAATATACCATGGACTGCCAAAAGAATGAACAAATCTGTCTTGGAAGAAGTGCAACCAGAATGTTCCTTAGAAGCAAGGATGGTGAGGCTGCATCTTACATACTTTGGACATGTTGTCAGGAGGGATCAGTCCCTGGAGAAGGACATCATGCTTGGCAGAGTACAGAGTCAGCGGAAAAGAGGAAGACCATCAGCGATCTGGATTGACACAGTGGCTGCAACCATGGGCTGAAGCATAACAACGAATGTAAGGGTGGCGCAGGACCTGGCAGTGTTTTGTTCAGCTGTGCATAGGGTTGCTACGAGTCGGAACCGACTTAATGGCACCTAAGAACAACAACATGTTTCCCCCACCTGTTGCTTGCCACCAGATCCTCCTGATACCATGATTAGACAGCCTGCCAAAGACAACTGTGCACCTCCCCAGTGCTAGCAGCCTGCTTGATTCTGCTTCCGCACTGGGTTTTTTTTTTTTTTTTTTTTTTATAGCCAGTTACTGGTTGGGCCTCTGTAGGCCTATCAATTATCTCCATATCTGTCAGTCTGTTTCTGGGCTCACAGTGTGAAAGGGAGCCAGGAGTAAGAAATGAACAGGCCAAATAAAGTTGAAATAATTTCCCAAAGTCCAGGCTATAACAAATTCATCCTGTAGTGTGGCCAAGACATAACAATTCAGGCTGGATCTATGTGTGGGTTGCAGAATCCCAGCCCATCAAAGAGTCCCTTGCATACATTAAGAGTTTAATGAATGTCAGTTGAATCCAAAAATTAAATGTAAATTATGGTGAAGCTTCGGTCAGGCCAGTTCACCACAGTCATCCTACACAGTGAAGAATATTTAGGTATGTTTTCCTGCTGCTAGTGAGAGGCTGCCAAGCCCCATTCTTTCCTTTTCCTTCCAAGCTGGAATCACTTTTACCAGTAGGATCAGTCTCACCCAGCATGAGTCCACTCAGTGTATTATAAGCCTTAATCGCAGCAAGAGGTGGAGCCTGGAATTGGGCCTGGGAGCACAGACTCAGTCATTTGGGGGCAGAATAGAGTACTGATTGAAGCGATTTGGAGACTAACTTCTCTCATTTCCTCTCTGTGCATTGCCATTTGAGCAAATTTCTTAGCTTTCCTGAATTCTAATTTCATCATTTCTAAACCAAAACCATCCCAGTTGCCATCAAGTCAATTCCGACTCATAGCAACTGGATAGGAAGGAGTAGAACTGCCCCATATGGTTTCCAAGGAGTGCCTGGTGGATTCAAACTGCCAACATTTTTGTTAGCAGCCACAGCTCTTAACCACTAAGCCACCACGGTTTCCTCATCATTTATAGATGGTGGATAATGAAATCTCCCATATAGGATAAAGTCCTTAGTGTAAATCTAGACATCGGATTAGTGTTAGATAAGTGATTGTTTTTGTTAGTTGCCATCACGTTGGTTCCAATTTACGGTGACCTTATGTATTTTTTTTTTTTTATGTATAACAGAATGAAACCTTGCCTGGTACTGTACTATCTTCATGATTGTTGGTACGTTTGAGTCCGCTGTTGCTGCTATTGTGTAGTACCTTTCAATCTTGGGGGATTGTCTTCCAGCACTATCCTGGAAAATATTCTGTAGTGATCCATAGGATTTTCACTGGCTAATTTCTGGATGTAGATCACCAGGTCTTTCTTCCTAGTCTCTCTTAGTCTGGAAGCCCCACTGACATCTGTCCACCATGGGTGACTCTGCTGGTATTTGAAATACCAGTGCTATAGCTTACAAAATGATAGGAACATGCAAACCACTACAGTATGACAAACTGACAGACGGGTGGTAGGGGTAAGTGGTAAGTGGTAAAAAGAAGAAAAAAAAACTACAGTATGACAAACTGACAGACGGGTGGTAGGGGTAAGTGGTAAGTGGTAAAAAGAAGAAAAAAAAACTTAAGTGGTAGTTACTGTAAAATCCCTGTGGAGCCGTGCCTCCATTTTGCAAATTTTGGGTATAAGGGAATTGTCAGTTTCCCACAGCAGGCTCAACCTCATCATTCTATTAACTTTGCAACAGTATGACCTTGACTTTTTTGGATTCCACTTACAGAATTAGGGTGAGTTTTACTATATTATTATTTGTTGAGCTATAATGTTGTTGTATGCTCATGCAGAAATCTGACATGAATTTTAAGTAAGTCTGAGAAGAAGACAGAAAATTGCAACTCTGCCACCTTTCCTCCCATCTTTGTTTTCCAAAGCAGGACCACTTTGAATGGCCAACATTGGCATAATACCAGGATTTAGTTCTTTTCACATATGTGAAACAAACGTGCCTTCCGATCCTGAGAAGTTATGTCTCTAGTGGCCAGGGAGAACTGGTGGAAAGGGATTTTGGAAATTACTGCACCTTGGAATTGAGAAAACCTTTCTGAGTCTAGAAGGCCGTTTGCCTCCCCAGGGGGCCAATAACATTTCCTATGATTCTGCCAGCCAAACAGTATTGGTCTTATTTTACATTTATCCAGGTCCCCGGGAGCACAGCCATAGTGAGGATGTGTTTTGTTAATGGTTATAACAATTAATGTTATTACTGTTATTGAGGTGAGATTTTTGGTCCTGAACAAGATAGAAAAAAACTCATTTTTCTCCATATCGCCTGCTAAGAATAATTACAAATCTTGGACCTAATACAACAGACAAACATAAGAAGACTGAACAGTGGAAAGAAGAGGGACCTTAAGACATGAACGATAAAAGGTTAACCCCCTATGTTTTATTTATTCCTTCCATATTTCTGGGACTGGGTGTCGGGGAATCCCCTGACTCGGAAAATGCCAAAAGGCAGAGACAAAAAAAAAAAAAAAAAAAAATCCCAAGAAAAGGATGAGGAAATGGTTAGCCTAGAAGGAGGGCCGATAACGTTTTTGACAATAGCTTTTTTTTTTTTTAACCTACTCCAGCCAAACACTGTGGAGAAGCCACGTCCTTCACTGTAGTGCCAGGAGAGTCGGAGTGGGGAGTATGGACTTTTAACTAAGGAGCTCTGGTGGCATAACGGTTAAGTGCTCAGCTGCTAACTGAAAGGTTGGTGTTCGAACCCAGCTAGTGGCTCTGCAGGAGAAAGACCTGGCAACCTGCTTCCACAAAGATTACAGCCTAGGAAACCCTAAGGGACAGTTCTACTCTGTCACATGTGGTCACTATGAGCCTAAAATCAACTCAATGGTACCTAACAACAATAACAAGTGGCAGTGGTGATTCAGTGGTAGAATTCTCACCTTCCATGTGGGAGCCCCGAGAGCCCCTGTGGCATAGTGGTTAAGAGCTATGGCTGCTAACCAAAAAGGTCAGCAGTTCGAAGCCACCAGCCACTCCTTGGAAACCCTAGGAGGCAGTTCTACTCTGTCTATAGGGTCACTATGAATCGGAATTGACTTGACAGCAATAGGTTTGGTTTGGCTGCTGGAGACTCAGGTTTGGTTCCCAGCCAATTCACTTCGAGTGCAGCCACCACCCTGCTGTCAGTGTTGGCTTACATGCTGTTAGGATGCTGAACAGGTTTCAGCAGAGCTGACAGACTAAGACTAGGAAGAACAGCCTGGTGGTCTACTTCTGAAAATCAGCCAATGAAAACCTACAACCGATCATAGAAATGGTACAGGACCAGGCAGTGTTTTGTTTTATTGTGCCTGGGTCCTCATCAGTTGAGGGCTGACTTGATAGCAGCTGACAACAAACAACAGGAGTAGCACATATCAAGGTTGTAGGTAGGACTTCTATTCCTCTGCAGCCTGGGTGTAGTCTGCAGAGGCCTAGGCTGATGGCAAAGCCTGGACTCCTACCAATTAAACAGTAAGGGAGGGTTTTGAAGAGGAGGGTGCTGGATAAGGTTTTTTTTTTTTTTAATCTAAGTATATAGTCCTGGGCAGATCCTAGTGGCCCACACATAAAACTAACTAGAATTAACTCTATAAAGGGTTTGTGAACCGAGCTACAGTGTAAAGTACCACCCAAGTTTTCAGATTGGCTTCTGGTTAACACACAAAGTAGACCAAAATAGCAAAGGCTTTGAACACTAATTTGTCAACGGAAGCACAAAAATAGCCCGTGAACTGAATGATTAACCCAAAGGAGGTGACTCTTTGCTGAAAAAGGTTAGCTAGGGTACAATGTTGCATAACAGGATACCCAAAATGACCAGTTACGGATACTGGAATGAGCTCTGAACACTCTAATACTCAGTAACCAATTCTTGGCCTGCTCTGGCCCTCCAAATCTTGCCCATTTGGCATGACCTATGAATAGGAATTCTGTTTTCCTTTTCCTGTCTAGCACTTCGCACCTTGATTCTCCAGGACATGACTAATATTTCAGGAGAGGCAGCTGGTTCTGCTCCACATGTCTCCCGCAGTGAATATGCAGCAGTGAATGGACCAATTGAATAGAAATACGATGCTGCCCCATTTTTCTGGGCCTTCTTGGATATACTGTCCAAAGGAGCCCTAGAGCTTCATCAGTTTCTCTGATGACACTCTGCCCACCCAGTATGGGCTGGATTAATTCCACCTCTCCAATAACCTATGCTGTTGAGATCCCACCATGATTTCTGCCAATGATCTCCTAAAGAAATATCATGGTTTTCATCAAAAATGACAAATTGAACCCATCAAATATTTTGGTCATATTTCCTTCTGCCATGACTCTCTAAATGCAGCCATATAGGGCCTGCATCTTTCCTAGTAACTTCAATTTTTAAAATATCCATTTTAATAAACTTCTTTCCTGAGAATGAGCTTAAAGCTGTAGGTGGCTAATGACCCGTTTGAGAAGATTACAACCTGTGAATAATGAAGTAATAGTAGTGATATAAACAGAAAAGACCACACTGGCTCCCTTATTTTAAAAGCCTCTCTTTCTCAGGAATGCTGCATGGATTGACTGTGAAGCTACCTAGCAGGTGCCTGGTATAAAGTAGGTGCTCAATGTATATTTGATGAAATTAAAACCACAAGTTACGGTCTGAATGATTTGTTCATACTAATGGACAGTCCAAACTCTGTTTTAATCGAAATGGTCAAGAGAAATCTAAAAGTGAAATATAATGCTGAGATAGAAGTTATCTTGTATTTGAAGTAGTGACTTCGTGTGGAAGTTGTTTAAAAACCAGCAAGAATACAAGTCAGACACCTAGAAACCATAAAAATAGATGCTGTTAAGTCACTGAAGATCTATAATCTCAGGGGAACATTTACTTAAATACTTTGCTTACATAGCCTGAAGCAGATTAGTAACCAGGACCAAGTGCTTACCCGGTGGGGAGATTGAAAGAGTTTGTTCACTTGATACTATTACAAACCACTAATAATACAAGGGGGCATTTCTTTAATATAACTATATTAAAGATGGCAGTCATATGCTTGAAATATTATCAATATTAAAAACAAATTTTAAGATTTTAGTATCTTCTAGTGTTAGGATGGGGGTCTGGTAGTGCAGTGGTTAAGAGCTACAGCTGCTAACCAACACGGCGGCAGTTCTAATCCACCAGCTGTTCCTTGGAAACCCTACGGGGCAGTTGTACTCTGTCCTATAGGGTTGCTATGAGTTGGAATCAACTCAATGTAAAAGGCTTTTTTTTTTTTGTTTTAGTGTTAGGATGCACAGGATGGAGCATTTTCTTTGATTTGGAGATCAGGGCCTTAAAACTAAGAAAACAGTTACTATGGGCTACATGGAGGTGTGATGGTCAGTGGTTAAAAGCTCGGCTGCTAACCAAAAAGGTTGGCAGTTTGAGTCCACCAGCCACTCCTTGGAAACACTATGGGGCAGTACTACTCTGTCCCATGGGGTCGCTATGACTTGGAATCAACTCGATGGTAGTGGGTTATAAGCTACATGACAGACGTTTTTGTTGTTCTCATTTTGTCTAATGATGGTTTATTAGCTTATAGTTCAAACTGAATTACTATGCCATTTCAGTCTTTATTGTTTCATTTCTAGGACTCTTTGAAGTGAGTCAGCAATATTTTTCACCCTTTTTACAGATGAATATACAAGCACTAACAATGAACAGATTGGATCACAAAGGTTAACAATGGAGACAGGGAGATGAGCGATTGGGCTCTGTAAATCTTGCCCCCGCTAGGCTATGGGCTTTGCTGCTTTGCATTGCTGGCAGGCTTCACACATGCATTACATCACACAGAAATAGAATGTGTCCCTCCAAATATAAGGAGTATAAGCCTCTCTCCATGTGGGAATCATGACTACTGCAACGGTAGGATCTGGTTTGGATTCCTTTCCGACTGGGAAAAATCATTTTACCTCTTCCTGGCCAAGTGGGATCGAAGTACTCACCCCACCTTTATGACCTTCAAATTTCAGATCTAGGATTTGTATTAGATGGTTTGTAAGATTTCTTCTGGTATTAAATTCTCTGATCTAGCACCAGAAGATAACAGCTTTCTTTCTTTTGAGTATCTCTTCCTCTGAATTTTTTTTTTTTTCCTCTGAATAGCAGGACCTGTTAAGATCTTGATAGGGAGGTGATTTGATGTGGCTAGAAGAGAAGCTGAAAGGTGAGCTGAGCTCTAGTACACTGCACAGGCATGCACACATGGATGGGTGTGCTCTGCAGAGACGCGCGCACGCGCACACACACACTGCAAATTTTAGTCAGACCCTTGCAACTTGGTTGGGATACAGAGGTATATGTTCTGTTTAAAGGACCTGTTTTACCTTGTATGCTAATTAGGTTTTTACTTATTTTTCATCTATCTTTTTATCTTTCCATCACAGTATGTCTTTGATTTGAAACCAGGTACTGGAGATATAACTGGCCCCGGAGCTGAGGAGAACAAAGGAAACTGAGCAGCTCCTGCTTTTCTGCTCCCCCTAATGTTTGTGCCAGAAACCCTGGTGGCATAGTGGTTGAGAGCTACGGCTGCTAAACAAAAGGTTAGCAGTTTGAATCCACCAGGAGCTCCTTGGAAACTCTATGAGGCAGTTCTATTCTGAGACTCTGGTGGCATAGTGGTTAAGTACTACGGCTGCTAACCAAAAGGTCAGCAGTTTAAATCCATCAGTCATTCCTTGGAAACTATGAGGCAGTTCTACTCTGTCCTATAGTGTCGCTATGAGTCAGAATTGACTCGATGGCAACAAGTTTGGTTAATGTTTGTGCCATCTTTTTCTCTAGCATTGACTGTCCCATAATAATGCCAGAAAACAACAAACAACAAAACAAAACACAGAAAACAAACAAAAAACTGAGACACTTCTGGAAGCCCTTGGCTTAGGAATAACAGGACTTGTCAGTGACAGGTTCGTTAAGCCATACCTACAGTCACGGTGTTGGAAGGCTTCAGCACAAGAGGAACAATCACAGCCATTTGCTCCTCCTCCCACAACCTCCCACACCGGCAACCAACTGCAGGTGCAATGCAGACATCCTCGCCCCATTTCTTCTTTCTCCATTGGTCTGATTTCCCTCTGTAATCCATTTCATACTCTGTCTCTTTCCAATTTTATTGCTTTTGATTTCTTTTCAAATTTTCTTGGCAAAGTCTTTCCTTCTTCCCTCCCTCCCTCCCTCCTTTTCTTCCTTCCTTTCCAATAAATGTCATTACAACATAGCTCCTGGTTCTGACTTGGTATGGGAAATATCAAGTTCATTATCTGAAGTTTATGTCTCCAGTGATTTTGGGGGCATGCTGAAATAAGTTGCTATTAAAATTTCAATAAATGATTTTGTATTTAGCTGCTTTTAGGAGCTTATTAATAACTAATCAATATTTATGAAATCTGACCAGAAGTGGTGAGCTCAGTGGGGGATAATTAAGATCTTGGCACTCCCACCCTTGCTCTTAACTGAACGTGTAAAGTACTTCCTCTCTTTCTAGGACTTTCCCGGTTGCAGACATCGGCAGTATGTCATCTTGCTGAATTATCTAATATTTTGTTGCTTTGCTTTCACCATTTATTCACCTTATGACATTATGGGCCAGACACTGTTTGCCTCTTGCCTCACCCACCAAAGATGTCTGCAGCCATCTGGAGCTCCTCGAAGCCTGGTGCACAGGATGAAGAATACATCAGTCATAGCACTGAGGGAGGACACATTTCCGTCCACGAGAGCAGAGCTTTATTTTCCATTTGTTGGAGTTTTTACTTTCTTTCCTATTTTCCCTTAAATAACTATAATCAAGCTTTTTACTTAATAAAACCCATTAGAAAGAACTTTCCCATCCATGTTAATTTTTTCTTACTATATATTTTCACGTAAATAATAAAGGGAATGAATGTGTTGGAGAAATTCTTTCTTCTAGCTGTGCTAGAAACCATTCCCATTCTGTAATTCAAGAGATCTCTGTGAGCTGCCACGTTAGCCTGAGTCCGTACCTTTTCTGCTCTCTAATATGGCTTTATTCACAGCCCTTTCTCCCACTCCTTAGAATTCCTTCCCTTGCTCCAAGGAAGATTTAGTCTTCTCTCTTGGTCAGGGATAATTTTATACCTCAAGAAGCTGAGAAGTTTTAAAGAATGATAAGCCCTTTATTTGAGACTTTGGATAGAAAAACATGTCCCAAACATGGTGAGTTACAAACACTTCCTCCCCCCCTTATATATATGTCTCTATTTGCACTGCAGTATACCAGGCATGGTTTTAGACACCAGGGATATAGGAGAAAACAAAATTGACAAAGTGCATGTCTTTATAGGGCTTATGTTCTAATGGGGAAGACAGACATTTAAGGAGAAGAACACCACCACCAACAAAAAACAGCTGAGTATATAAAGTCAAGGAGTGATTATTTTTTTTTAGTCCCTTGCTACTGGGTTGGGTGGTCCCTTGCTAACTGCCCTCAGATCCATTTTCAGCGCTTCCCTTGGAAAATATATTTCTGAGGGTCCCTTGCCCCGGCTTCCAGGTTTAGCCAATGAGAGGCACCAACAGGAGACCAGAGGAGAGAAGGATGGGAAAATACAGGCTATTTCTCTTCCCTTCTCTCTGTTTCAGGCAGTTTGTCATATAATGGCTGCATGCCCTATATAGTTCTAGCTCATTCCAGATTGACTCCATCCTTGGTCCCTGCTCCTATCTGGAAGTCACCATGTGAATCCACCTCTCACCTTCATTCCAAGGGCGGCCTAGGCTCTTGAGCTGTAGTGATACCATCTCCTTCTCCTTCCAGGACTAAGGGTATAGCAGCTTCTAGTTCTTGCTAATCTCTGTGTTGCCTTTTCCAACACCTTTGTAACTATTTCCTTATGTTATAGTTTTTCCTTAGGGCCACATAATCTGAGCTCATACATTTCTTGAAGGCACAGATAAGATTGTATCGTATCCCCAGGATTTGAAAACTGTACTTGCTGGAGTTGTAAAAAGTGGCAGTCCCACCTGGGATGGTACCTGGAACACAAAATTTGCTCTTAATTGTTTCTTACATTAGCAAACTGTAGAGTATCAATAAGGCAAAACCTCCAAATTTGCCATTCATTCTAGAAGCAAAATTACTTGCTGTAAGCTTCCCCATTAATTGCCATCAGATTCAGGGTGAACAAATAAACAATTGCTTATCTTAATTTTTACTGCATCTCTGTATACCACTTGTTTTTATACCCTCAGAAGGCTGATTTCTGCACCACACCCCATTGACTGAGTGCCAGTTATTTGCCTCTTGGCTCTCAGGCTCCATTCTTTTGTAGTCTGCCCTGCATTGTGAGGGGCTGGAAACATGCAAACTATATTCTCCAGGCTCTTTTGTCAGTTAGCTTCAGGGTATGATCTACCAGGGGTAGGCAGTGGCGGAAGAATGGAAGGCAGGAGGAAGGGGAGATACAGCTTTCTTCCTCCTGTGGTTTCTGGTGGAGTTTTGCCAGCAACGGAGGGAGAACACAACTGTGGCTACAGAGTTGACAGCTATAAGAGCACTGGCGGTGGTTTCAGCCCTGGTCGAGGTGGAAATTCCTTGGTAGATTCAGAACTAACTGTGACAACATCTCTAAAGGTTCTGTTGCAGGAGTAAGCTTGTGGCTCCAGCCCAGTGATAATAGCAGCTTCTGATCTCTGGCTACCACACCTTCCTACGTTTTGCTCCTCCAGGTACTTCCTTCTGCTTTTGATCTTCTAGCTCTTCCAGCATCTTTGCGACTAAGCCCCTGTATTAAATTCTCTGTTGGAGATATTTAGAGTGGTTTGTCCTGTCTCAGCTGGGCCATGACTGATACAGATTGTATTGGAGATGATATGCATGGGAACTGTCTAAAATGTTGTTCATGTTTCTATTCAGAAATTGTTACATACATTTAGTGATTTACTGAGAATTTCAGGGCATAGTCTTTGGTTGTATTAATCTCTCATATTTTATCATCAGTTGCAATAATTTTGGATGCCTCTGTCCTGTACATTTTTAAAAGAGAGGCACATAGTTCTGCCTAGAAGTGAGCTAAACCTCTGACTCAGCAAGCACGGTTGTGCAAAACAATAGCTTCTCCAGTAAGTGATAATTAACTCAGCCCCTTAGGTTTCCAGGAGTTTCCTTTCTTCCATTTGGTACAAGTAGACTTTATTACTAGTGGAGGAGCCTAGTGGTATATGTTCCGTGAACTACCTTTTATGGTGCTCCCCACGGGGACAGTGTTTCTCATGATTTTCCCCACCAAGAAAAATCTTATTTATTCCTCTAATGAGGACAAGTATTTCATACTATTTAGCTTCTTTTCAATTTGAAAACCAACCCCTGTAATCCCAATTCTCATTCCCAAAAACTGAAGCAATGGTCTGCTCTTTTACGTTGCAGTTTTTTCCCTTCTAGTGAAAGATCAGGGAAAGAAAAGAATTGAGACAAAAGGTTTTGCACTTTCAGGATTGTCATGGGTTGACTTGTGTCCCCAAAAATATATGTCCACTTGGCTAGGCCATGACCCCAGTATTGTGTGATTGTCCACTGTCTTAGTTATCTAGTGCTGCTATAACAAAAACACCACAAGTGGATGGCTTTAACAAAGAAAAGTTTATTTTCTCACAGTAAAGTAGGCCAAAAATCCAAATTCAGGGCATCAGCTCCAGGGGAAGGTTTTCTTTCTCTATTGGCCTTCTCATCAATGTTCCCCTAGACTAGGAGCTTCTTTACTCAGGGACCCCTGGTCCAAAGGATGCCGCTCTATTCCTGACACTGATTTCTTGGTGTTATGAGGCCCTTCCTCCCCGCTCTATTCTTTCTTTTATGTCTCAAGAGATTGCCGCAAGACACAATCCACTCTTGTAGATTGAGTTCTGCACCTCACTAACACAAATGCCACCCATCCTCCCTCATTGACTTCATAGAGGCAGGATTTACAATGTATAAGAAAATCACTCAATACTGGGAATCATGGCCCAGCCAAATTGATACACACGTTTTTGGGGGGGACACAATTCAATCCATGACAACCGCCATTTTGTCATCTGATGTGATTTTCCTATGTGTTGTAAATTTTGCCTCTATGATGTTAATGAGGCAGTATTAGAGGCAGTTATGCTAATGAGGAAGGACTCAATCTACAGGATTAGGTTGTGTTTTAAGTCAACCTCTTTAGAGATATAAAAGAGAGAAGCAACAGAGAGACAGGGGGACCTCATACCACCAAGAAAGCCGCACTAGGAGCAGAGTGCATCCTTTGGACCTGGGCTTCTTGTGAGGAGAAGCTCCTAGTCCAGGAGAAGATTGGTGACAAGGACCTTCCTTCAGAGCTCACAGAGACAGAAAGCCTTTCCCTGGGGCTAGCACCTTAAGTTTGGACTTTTAGCCTCCTAAACTATGAGAGAATAAATTTCTCTTTGTTAAAGCCACCCACTTGTATTTCTGTTATAGCAGCACTAGATAACTAAGATAGTGGCGAACAGGCACTTACTTGGTAAAATGAAATCATTTTACTCACTATAGGGAAAATATTATAAATTCTGGATAAGACTGATGAAGATAAAATAGCAGAAACCCCTTTGAAAAGAACTTTTACCGTAAGTAGTGAGCCCAGTGTAGAAAAACAAAGAGATTCCAAATTTCTTCCTCAGAGCTCCCTCTATTTACAAGTTACCAGTTGCCTTCCAGTTGGTTCTGACTTATGGTCTCATATGTGTCAGAGTAGAACCTTGCTCCATAGGGTTTTCAATGGCTGATTTTTCAGAAGAAGATTGCCAGGTAACTCTTCCTTGGTACCTCTGGGTGGACTTGAACCTCTATCCTTCTGGTTGGCAGCTAAGCTTGTTAACTATTTATACCACCAGAGGCTCCTCGCTCTATTTAGGCTCCAGTTGTTTCAAAGAAATAGGCTATGAACAGAGGTTCTCAAACTTCAGTATGCTTGAGGGGGTTGAAGCTATTGAGGTTGTTAAAATGTAAATTCCACTGCGCCTTCCCCAGACATTTATCTGTAGATCAAGTTGGAGTTCAGAAACCTGGATTTTTAACAAGCACCTGAGCAATTCTGATGCCTTTCATCTCTGGATCAGATTGTGTGGGTCTTTAAATTTTATTGTGGTAAAATATATATAACAAAATATTTGTCATCTTGACCATTTTAAAGTGTACAATTCAGAGGCTTTAATTACATTCACCGCGTTGTGCAGCCATCACCACTCTGCATTTCCAAATATTTTTCATCACCTTCAACAGAAAGCTCCCTGTAAACCAATTACCATCTGGTTGACTCCAACTCATGGTGATGGATCCAGTGGCCGATTTTTCAGAAGTAGATCACCAAGGCGTTTCTTTCCAAACAGCAGCTCAGCACCCCTTAACAATAACTTCCCACTGAAGTACTCTGTATCTAGAAGGCTACATCCTGTGGCAATGACTTCTTATTATTTTAGAATATGCCTTGTTCACCAGCTTTAACATGATGCTGATTATTTTCTGTGATGTTTGTTCTTGTCCAAACATTCAAATCCTCTAAATACATTCAAATATCTGAATGTTTGGATGTATATGGATGACAAAATTGGGTTTTTCTTCACCAGTATGTTTCCCACGTATTAATATCATAGAAACCAATAAAGAAGAAAAAGGAACGAGTACTTCACAACTCAGTCCCTAAAGACAGCATGAAAATAATACATTATTTATCATAAGGTTCTCTTTCATCAGCTTTGTCAAAATTCCCCAAAGCTATTTCCTGAATCCTTATTAGAATTCATTTCAGATTTCGGGCAATAAAATACATCTGCCTAAGGCAGTGATTAGCCATCCATACTGAAGGGTCTACAATGATAATTCCAGGGAAAAAGAAACCTAATTAAATGTCACAGGCTTTTTACTACTGCTCTGCTTAAAAAAGTAAAGCATGAAGAGAGTCGCCTCAGGCTCTTCAAAATGCTTGTCAATATGAATTGTAAGAGCTGATGTTAAATCTTTAAGTTCTTATTTACTCAAGAGAATAATACAGTGTTTCTTTACATGGCTAGGTATGCTGATTTACGTATTAGATTGTAATAGTTACCACTGCTGAGGCGTAGTTGGAATTTAAGTACATGCCGGAATAGAGAAAAACTCTTTATGGAGATCACTTCACAGTGATGACAGTTCCTGGGTATGGAGGAGATCTATCTTTTGCCTTTGGATGTTCTCAGCAGCTTTCATGATAGTTACATGAATTCTGAACTAAACTTGTGCGATGTCTCCAAAAGGCTCTGAGTTGGTAGGGTAGACTCATAGAAGACACAAGAGAGATTCTTATGCATATAAGAAAATTGAAGATTAAAAAAAAAAAAAAAACCAGTAAAAACTAAAAGGTGCCTACTAGAAACTAGGCTTCTCAATGCCATTGACTTTGTAAGGAATTTAATAAGAAATTATGTTGTTGTTAGCTGCTGTCAAATCCATTCTGACTTATGTATACTCCCTAGGTTACAGAGTAGAACTGCTCCGTGGGGTTTTCTTGGCTGTAATCTTATACGAAGCAGATCGCCAGGTCTTTTCTTCTGTGGTACTGCTCTGTGTGTGAACACTAGGTTAACAGCGTGCTTAGCATTTACCTAGGCCACGGTAGCTAATGTGTTGTTGTTAGGTGCCGTCGGACTCACAGTGACCCTATGCACAACAGAACGAAACACTGCCCGGTCCTGTGCCATCCTTACAATCGTTGTTATGCTTGAGCTCATTGTCGCAGCCACTGTGTCAGTACACCTCGTTGAGGGTCTTCCTCTTTTCCGCTGACCCTCTACTCTGCCAAGCATGATGTCCTTCTCCAGGGACTGATCGCTCCTGACAACACGTCCAAAGTATGTAAGACACAGTCTCGCCATCCTTGCCTGGAAAGAGCATTCTGGCCCCACTTTTTCCAAGACAGATTTGTTCATTCTTTTGGCAGTCCATGGTACATTCAATATTCTTCGCAAACACCACAGTTCAAAGGCGTCAACTCTTCTTCGGTCTTCCTTATTTGTTGTCCAGCTTTCACATGCATATGATGCGACTGAAAAATACCCTGGCTTGGATCAGGTGCACCTTAGTCTTCAGGGTGACATCTTTGCTCTTCAACACTTTGAAGAGGTCCTTTGCAGCAGGTTTGCCCAATGCAATGTGTCTTTTGATTTCTTGACTGCTGCTTCCATGGCTGTTGATTGTGGATCCAAGTAAAATGAAATCCCTGACAACATCAATCTTTTCTCCGTTTATCATGATGTGGCTCATTGGTCCAGTTGTGAGGATTTTTGTTTTCTCTATGTTGAGGTACAATCCATACTGAAGGCTGTGGTCTTTGATCTTCATTAGTAAGTGCTTCAAGTCCTCTTCACTTTCAGCAAGCAAGGTTGTGCCATCTGCATATTGCGGGTTGTTAATGAGTCTTCCTCCAATCTTGATGCCCCATTCTTCTTCATATAGTCCAGTTTCTCGTATTATTTGTTTAGCATACAGATTAAATTGGTATGGTGAAAGAATACAACCCTGATGCACACCTTTCCTCACTTTAAACCAATGAGTATCCCCTTGTTCTGTCTGAACAACTGCCTCTTGATCTATGTACAGGTTTCTCATGAGCACAATTAAGTGTTCTGGAATTCCCATTCTTCACAGTGTTATCCATAGTTTGTTATGATCCACACAGATGAGTGCCTTTGCATAATCAATAAAACACAGGTAAACACCCTTCTGGTATTCTCTGTTTTCAGCCAGGATCCATCTGACATCAGCAATGATATCCCTGGTTCCACGTCCTTTTCTGAAACCGGCCCAAATTTCTGGCAGTTCCCTGTCCATATACTGCTGCAGCTGCTTTTGAATGATCTTCAGTAAAATTTTGCTTGCGTGTGATGTTAATGATATTGTTCTATAATTTCCACATTCGGTTGGATCACCTTTTTTGGGACTAGGCATAAATATGGATCTCTTCCAGTCAGTTGGCCAGGAAGCTGTCTTGCATATTTCTTGGCATAGACGAGTGAGCACCTCTGGCGCTGCATCTGTTTGTTGAAACATCTCAATTGATATTCCATCAACTCCTGGAGCCTTGTTTTTCACCAGTGCCTTCAGAGCAGCTTGGGTTTCTTCCTTCAGTGCCATCGGTTCCTAATCATACGCCACCTCTTGAAATGGTTGAGTATCGACTAATTCTTTTTGGTATAATGAGTCTGTGTGATCCTTCCATCTTCTTTTGATGCTTCCTGTTTCATTTAATATTTTCCCCATGGAATCCTTTACTATTGCAACTCGAGGCTTGAATTTTTTTCCTCAGTTCTTTCAGCTAGAGACACACCGAGCATGTGCTTCCCTTTTGATTTTCCATCTCCAGCTCTTTGCACATGTCATTATAATACTTTACTTTGTCTTCTCGAGGTGCCCTTTGAAATCTTCTGTTCAGTTCTTTTACTTCATCAATTCTTCCTTTTGCTTTAGCTGCTTGACGCTCAAGAGTAAGTTTCAGAGTCTCCTCTGACATCCATCTTGGCCTTTTCTTTCTTTTCTGTTTTTTCAGTGACCTCTTGCTTTCTTCATGGATGATGTCCTTGATGTCATTCCACAACTTGTCTGGTCTTCGGTCACTAGTGTTCAATGCGTCAAATCTATTCTTGAGATGGTCTCTAAATTCAGGTGGGATATACTCAAGGTCATATTTTGGCTCTTGTGGACTTGCTCTGATTTTCTTCAGTTTCAGCTTGAACTTACATATGGCCTTGTTCTGACTGATGATATTGAGCTTTTTCATTGTCTCTTTTCACAGGTGTAGTCAATATGATTTCTGTGTGTTCCATTTGGTGAGGTCCATGTGTATAGTCACCGTTTATGTTGGTGAAAGAAGGTATTTGCCATGAAGTCGTTGGTCTTGCAAAATTCTATCATTCGATCTCTGGCATTGTTTCTATCACGAAGGCCATATTTTCCAACTACTGATCCTTCTTCTTTGTTTCCAACTTTCGCGTTCCAATTGCCAGTAATTATCAATCCATCTTGATTGCATGTTTGATCAATTTCAGATTGCAGCAGCTGATACAAATCTTCTATTTCTTCATCTTTGGCCGTAGTGTTGGTGCGTAAATTTGAATAATAGTCGTATTAACTGGTCTTCCTGGTAGCTAACGACAACATATTTATTAGACATGTAGGCTGGGGCTTTCCCATTGCCTCAAAATTTCCCAGAAATGGGACAAAGAAGCATAAAGTACCCTGAGAACACCACTAACTTGCACAAAATCAGAAACACAGTCTTAAAGAAATCATTGAGTGTCTAAATGTAAGAAAGAAATTAATTTTCGAGAATGGGGGTGGGTTGGAGATGCAGGCTATGCTCCAAGAGAATACTGCAGAGAGACTGTTTGGAAGATTTCTGAGCTGTACCATCTGAAGCCCATTCCAGTGCTGTCATCTAGTGCTCGATGAAACGTTTCTTGAGAGACTGTGATGAGCACGCACCCTCTGAAGCCGTAAGTGTGAACAAAGAGATTGGTGGCTGCTTCTGGTCTGCCAGTTTCAGAGACTGATGGAAGGCTGCTGAACCAGTTCACACCAGCCAAATGGAAAGAGAATGGACTGATATGTTGTGTGATTTGGGAGAAAAGGGTGGCAGCTCTCTCCTCAAGTTCTCTGTGGCTCTCTGAGTACGTAGAGGAGGACCTTAGCAGCTCTTCTAGCTCCAATAAAGGGGCAGGAATGTAACTGAAGGAGGCAGGAGACAAGCTGCCAAGGCATAAATTAGCCAAATGAAGTAATACCCCACCCAGGACTCCATAAGCTGGTGGGTCTGAAGGGAGATAATTGATCCTCTTTGAGGTAATTCTCAGCAAACTACCCCCATTATCCAACTGGAGACTACCCTAACTGTGGATTCCTCAAGAGGTAGGTGGAGCCATTTTGAATCAGAACAGGATGGGGGGGGGGTGCCCTCTCACCAGTTGTTTAAGAAGATCTGCCCTCTTAATAAGGTGTTGCAGTGGTTAAAATGACCAACTGCTAACTGAAAGTTTGGCAGTTCAAAACCACCAGCAGCTCCGTGGGAAAAGATGTGGCAGTCAGCTTTCTTAGAAATTTATGCCTTGGAAACCCTATGGAGTCGCTATGAGTTGGAATTGACTTCATGGTGGTTTGGCCCTCCTAATTGATTCCCTGAGTGGTGAAAATGGTTAACATGTGGCTGCTAACCAAAAGGTTGCAAGTTCAAGTCCACCCAGAGGCAATTTGGGAAAAAGTCTTGGTGATCTACTTCCAAAACTGCAATCATTGAAAGCCCTATGGAGCACAGTTCTACTCTGACACACATGGGCTCACCATAAGTCAGAGTCAATTTGATGGCAATTGGTTTAAAACTGGTTTGCCCTCCTAATTCCTCTTCTCCATTCTCAGTTACAGAAGAACTAGACCCAGGAGAGGGAGCAGGTCATGGATGAAGTGAACCTTCCCTCCCCCATAACTACATATACACGCATACCCCTCAGGAGTTAAAGGGTAGGAACATGTCAGTTCTCCTCCCACTAGCCTCCTTGGTGATGTATAATGGGATAGGTGGTGATGGATAATAGGATAGGTGGTATAGTGGTTAAGAGCCATATCTGCTAACCAAATGTCAGCAGTTCGAATCCAACAGGCACTGCTTGGAAACCCTATGGGGCAGTTCTACTCTGTCCTGTAGAGTTGCTATGAGTTGGAATTGACTCAACGGTATCGGGTTTGGTTTGCTTTTTTTTTTTTTTGGTCCTAGATTAAGGCTCATATTTAAGGCAGTAATTGTAGAAAAATAAAACCACTTTGTATTTACACTCCCCCAGGTCTAGGCTTGCTATGAGTCGAAATTGATTCCAGGGCAATGTTTTATTTTGAGGGGGGAGGGGGTGGGGAGGGATTGGCCTTCCTTACTAAAACTTTTAAAGAAATTCCCTGATTTTAAAACATCTGAATTAAATAAAATCCAGTGGTTTATCTGTGTTACAAAGACTCCTTCTCTGAACTAAAACTAGAGCACAAAGTAGCACACAGTGAGCAACTTGGCATTTAAAATGTTTTTTTCACAATTCAAAACATATCAACTTTTTAGAACAATACTATCTTTGACTAAAACAACTACTGTCTTTCTGAGAAATTGTTTTAATTCTACTAGAATACAGATTTCCGGCTTCCCTAGAAGTTGGGGTGTCCTTTTGAACTTTAAGCCTTGAAAAAACTGGTTCCTAAAAACCACCTTTGAGTCAAACAGTGGTCTAGATAAAGTAGTAAGATCATTTTGTTTTGGGTTTTGTACTGTTTCAAAGAATTCAGTCAGTTTCAGGAAACACTCCAAGGGTCAGAATGGGAGCTACATTTAGAGTAAATCAGTAATTGTTTTAATTGTTCTTCAAGAGAGTGCCGTTTGAAAATCCTTCCTGACCAAAAATTTCTTTTTCAGTTCTGACTGTTTTTTTTCCATGGCAATGCCAATAAGACTGGGTATAAGAGTGTTTCAAAGTTCTCTCATCTTCTGAACTTTTTTGACTCTCTAGTCAAAATGTTGGAGCCCTGGTGGCACAGAGGTTAAGAGCTTGGTTACTAACCAAAAGGTCAATAGTTGGAATCCACTAGCTGCTCCTTGGAAACTTTATGGGGCAGTTCTGCTCTGTCCTATAGGGTCACTGTGAGTTGGAATTGACTTGATAGAATTGGGCTTGGTTTTTATTTTTGGTTTACTCAAAATGTTACCCCAATTTGCAAAGAGCATATTAAATAAACTTCAATCAATTTCTATTATTGGCTTAATACAGTTTTTGTTTTAACATTTCTAAAGAATCAGAATAAGAGAATTAGTCATTCCTTCCAAAGTTCCTATGCCATGAAGAAGTAAATTGTTCAAGGTCATTGTCACAGATTGAATTGAGTCCCCCCAAAATATGTGTCACCTTGGCTAGGCTATGATTCCCAGTAGTGTGTGGTTGTCCTCCATTTTGTGATCTGTTGTAACTGTCCTATGTGTTGTAAATCCTAATCTCTGCCTGTGGTTAGTGAGGCAAGATTAGGTTATGTTAAAGAGGATTAGGGAGGGTTGAACGCTCTTAATCAAGTCACAGCCCTGATCCAATATAAGGGAAGTTTCCCTGGAGTAGAGCCTGCACCACCTTTTCTCTTATAAGAGATAAAAGGGGAGGAAAGTGAGCAGAGAGAGTGAGACCTCATTACCAGGAAGCAAGAAGAGCCCGGTGTGGAATACATCTTTTGGGCCCTGGGTCCCTGTGCTGACAACCCCCTAGACCCAGGGGAAGATTGATACTGAGACACATGGGGATCTCCAAGGTATGTTGGGCCCACAGATGCTGAAAAGAGACAAAGATCTTCCTCCTAAACTGTGAGCCAACAGAGAGAGAAAGCCTCCCTCTGGAGCTGGTGCCCTGAATTCAGACTTCTAGCTTCCTAAATTGTGCAAGCATAAAGCCATCCACTTGTGGTATTTGTTATAGCAGCACTAAATAACTAAGACAGTCATATTTTAAGCCTAGTTTAGAATTGAATGCATCACCAGTCACATAATAAAAGCCAGACTGATGAAAAATGTATCATCAATGCAATGGATGGTGTTGTTGTTGTTAGGTGCCGTCCAGTCGGTTCCAACTCATAGTGACCCTATGCACAACAGAATGAAACACTGTCCGGTCTTGAACCATCCTTACAACTGTTGTTATGATTGAGCTCATTGTTGCAGCTACTGTGTCAATCCACCTTGTTGACAGTCTCCCTCTTTTCTGCTGACCCTCTACTCTGCCAAGCATGATGTCCTTCTCCAGGGACTGGATAACATGTCCAAAGTATGTAAGACACAGTCTCGCCATCCTTGCCTCTAAGGAGCATTCTGGCCCCACTTCCTCCAAGACAGATTTGTTCATTCTTTTGGCAGTCATGGTATATTCAATATTCTTCACCAACACCACAATTCAAAGGCATCAATTCTTCTTCTTGGATCCACAATCAACAGCCATGGAAGCAGCAGTCAAGAAATCAAAAGACGCATTGCACTGGGTAAATCTGCAAAGGATGAAATGGATAGTGACTCTGAAATACACAAATCATGGAGATTATCTTGTAGACAGGTGCTGAAGAATACAAGGACCCCGGTCTTGAAATGGTTTTATTTTTACTCTTCCTTCTTTAAGGATCCCATAACTCTTTTAGATCGCCAGCTAATCTTAAGGAAAGTACTTGATTCTACCCTACATATTCTTTTATAAATTTTCTCAAACTTAAATAAATTGAGACATTTTCTAGAGGAAAGAGTTTTGGAAGCTCCCAAGTGCCAATTAAAGTACAGCATGTATGTTTTAAGTATAGTTATTAGAAGGCTAGAAGAAGATTTATCTCCAGGAATCTCAGCTTACTTTCTGGAGACATACATATGTGAAAATTTATTTCTATCCTGATATGTTAAATGTGTTGTTGTTGTTGTTACGTGCCATCGAGTTGGTTCCAACTCATAGGGACCTTATGCACAACAGAACAAAACACTGCCCACTCCTGAGCCATCCTTACAATCATTGCTATGCTTGAGCTCATTGTGCTAAATGTACTCACAGGGAAAAAGGGAAAAAGGAAACTCAAGTAGCAAGATGGTAAGTCATGCAGTTGTAACTACTAAATAATATAAATGAAGTAGTAAAATTAAAACTCCAGCTGAGCAGGATTTTATCACAAGGAATAACTTTCTACAGCAGTAGAGACTACTTGTGGCTGGCTATGGGTGGAGTGATGAAGATGATGTGCTAACAGTAGTCAGGAAAAAATCAGTCAAGGGAACAGCTTCCCAGCACACATTATCTAGCTTAAACTCAACATAGAAGTTACCTTTCCACACAAAATCCAGGGAAGCCTCCGAGGTCCTTACAGTACACATGCAGAGGGCATTCATAGCCACTACTGAGAAGCTTAGAAAACTCATGTTGGCATCAGAAAGCCACAACTTTCAAATTTTCAATTTGAAAGGATTAGCACATTTCTAAGGAGGAAAAGAGCTAACTAAAGCAATCAAAAGTCAATGCAGTGAAGACAAAATACATTTGCATTTTAAAGATTCAGAAATCCAGAGAATTCTTTGCAATTAGGCTATAGCTCTAAAACAGAAAGAATTCAGACAAACCTGGGGAAATTATACTGCACAGAATGTAAGAATGAGTAAGAGACAAGTACCAGGGAAACCAAAACAACCAGAGAAGTTGAATCAGAACTAGGACAGAGATTGTCCTTTACCATTTGGCAAAGATATAAATGATATTTAAATGAAAAGGGATTGATGGTTGGCATTTGAATATTTGCACAGTATTTGTACTTGGCTAGTTATACATTGGGTTTTTTTTAGTTATACATTGAGCCCTGGTGGCACATCGGTTAAACTCTCTGCTGCCAACTGAAAGGTCAGCAATTCAAACCCAACAGCAGCTCCATGGGATAAAGACCTGCTCCTGTAAAATATTACAGCCTAGAAAATCCTATGAGGCAGTTCTACTCTGTCCTATGGGTTGCTATGAGTCAGAATCGACTCAATGGCACACAACAACAACAACAACAACTATACATGTGTTTAAGTTAATCTTGCCAATATTATAGTGATCACTCCATACTTTAAGTGCAATCCTTTACAATGAGCTTTTTTTTTCTCTTATTAAATTCTAATTTATAAAGGGGGGAGACAATATTTAAAGTATTATGGCAGGGATTGGTAGGTTCCTCTTAATATGTGTACTCCTTACTTATTGACACAGCTAGGTTCCAAAATTCAGGTCATTATGTGAAAATCAGGATTATGCAAAAATGTAGGATGACCACATCTGATCACAAAATGGAGGATGATGACATGATTACGTAACTGCCAAATTACATCATTACATAACTGCCAAACCACTGAGATTCATGGCCCAGCCAAGCTGACATATAACCTTGACCATCACAGGCAGCATTACTTTCACCTCACACCTTGACATTCATTACTGCCAGGCATATGCTGTTAACACGCAAAATAGTAAGATAGTAGATTTTTTACTATTGTTGTAAATGTGAAATGTCAGAAAATGAGAAAGTCGACAAGTGAAGAGTAGGTGTATACTTTTTCACTTTCTATAAAAACAGAAACCAAAATTTTTATCTTAGGACATGGCTACACTAATTAAGTCTACATTTTTCATCCTCTGTCACAACTAGGTATGATCACATAACTAAGTTCTGGCTAATGGAATGTAAGGAGAAATAATGTGTTCAATTTCTGAATCCTGTATATAAAAGTTAGGGCCCTATTTTCTCCCATCGGGTAGTTGGAATGTGGGTGAGGTGTGAGCCATGGTGGGCCAGTCGTATTAGGACAGCACCTTACTGATAGCAGAGCAACAAAGTAGGAGGAACCTGAATTTTGACTCTATGGAGCCTGTATATCAGTGCTGAACTGCTTAAATCTGGGCTGCTTATACCTGAATTATTTACTTGAGAGAGAGCTAAGTTTTGATCATATTTGAGGCCCATTAATTTGGGTCACTTTTACAGTAGTGAGTGCAAACTCTTATCCTAACTAAAATAGGCATTCATTCATTCAACAAATTGATATTTTATACCCATCATATGTCAGTTACTGTTACAATGATGGATTTGACAGGGGACAAAACATACTAACTAGGTCCCTGCTTTAAATTGATATAGAGGCATCAGACAATAAATAAATAATATTATATATAAGGTAATACTTCATAATTATAAATGCTATAATAAAAAGAGCACATGGTAATCTAACAAAGAGAAGTTTGGGTATGCAGCAGGGCTACTTTTAATGAGGTTATGGATGTCCTCTCTGAGAAGGTGAGAATTAAAATAAGATCAGAATGATAAGAAAGAGCCAAGTATCTAAAGATGTTGAAGAACAGTGTTCCAACAGAGGGGACTGTGCAGTTTCTGAGGCGCAGATAGAAGGCCAGTGTGTACCAGAAAATAGTTAACAAAAGGAAATGTAGAAGTGTCCCAGGTCAGCGAGACACACAGGTATTTGACCATTTAAGATTTTGTAATGAGGGTAAGAAATTTGCATTTTGATGTAATTGCAATGGGCAACTATTGAAAGGCTTTAAACAGGGTAGTGCTACACTCTGATTTTTAATGCTTTTGCAAAGACACTGTAACAGTTATAGAAGAAGGAAATAAGTGTGACAAAAACAATGGTATGTTTTCGCCAAATTTTGTTTTATTTTCTTCTGGCCATACAAGAAGACTACATCACGTAGTTTCTCTTGCAATTGTTACTGCTGTCGTTAGTTGCATCGAATAGGCTCTACTCATCATGGTCCTATGTATTGTGGCCATTGTGTGCTGTCAAGCATATTCCTACTCTGAGAGATCCCATGTGACAAAATAGAACTGCCCTATAGAGTGTCCTAGGCTGTAATCCTTACAGGAGCAGGTCACTTGGTCTTTTCTCCCACGGAGTTGCTGGGTGGGTTCAAACTGCTGACCTTTCGGTTAGCAGCTGTACACTTAATTATCACACCACCAGTGCTCCTTGACCTCATATATAGCAGAATGAAATGTTTCCTGGTGCTGTGCTATCTCCATCATCATCGGTATGTTTGAGTCCATTGTTGGGCTGTTGTGTCAATTCATCTCATTGAGGGTTTCCTTCATTTTCATTGGTCCTTTTCTTCACAGGAAATTAGTGAGGCCATTGTTTGAGTTCTGGCCAATGGATGTGAGTGGAAACAATGTAGGCCTCAGTCCTAAAACCTCTCATAAAGCTCTCCAGTGGTGCTCTCTTTCTTCACTTGCTGGCTGGATGCTGTAGTTTGAGGCCTTAGCTGATGGTGAAGTCATTGCTTGAAGGAACCTGGTCCCCTGAATGACTACATGGAGCACAGCCTCCTTGCTGACCTTTGACAAACTGTGTTAAGAGCAAGAAAGACTCCTTTATTATACTAAGCCACTGAGATTTGGAGACGGTTTGTCAAAGCAGTCACCCAAACCTGACTACTACATACAGCTAATGTGGTAGTCTGAATAGGAAATGATGGTGGCTTAAACCACTGGAGGAGGTGTGAAGTGATTGGAATTAGGATATAATTTGAAAGTAGAGCAAACAGAACTTTAATGGTGGATTAAATGTGGATAGCAGGAAAAGGAACAAAATAAAAAGTGACTCTTCAGGTTTTTTATCTGAGCAACTGTGTAGCTTGTGATTTCATTAACTGTGGTAGAGAAGACTTGAATAGGGGCAAGAGAGTGTATGTAGTGTGGGACAGATCATGTGTTCTATTCTGGCAAGGGTACTTTCTGAAATACCTAACTGACATCCAAATGGAAATGTTGCATGCATGAATCTATATCCCAGAGGAGACAGAAAGACTGAAGATAAAATTTGGAATCATCATCCAATGGATAATGTGAACTCAGTCGACATTTGCATTAACAATCCTTGTTCACAGAATGGGTTGGCTCTCATAAGCATGCCTGTCCCTTACCAATGTCTTCTGTTTGAGTCCACAGACTTACGAAGGAAAATTATACTAGAGAAGAACATTAGTAAGACGTGAGCCTGCATCAGCCAGCTAACATAATGTGAAGAATTAGATCATGGATAGACACCTGGTTTTTTTTTTTTTTTAGTTAAAATGCCATTCCTAAGAGAATGATGGCTACCTCCTGAGTGTCAAAGAAAAAGATAAGACAAGAAGACTGCGGACTCCTAAGTAGAACTAAATAGACTTTGCTGATTGTTGTTGAGATTATAGGAAGGGGAAAGAAGAAAAGATGATCACTGAAGTATAATTCCATTTACCACACTGTCACAGTTTAGATCACTGGGCCAAAAACAAACTGTCTGTGGCAAAAGTTAAAAAGGTATGGTTAAAAAAAAAAGATTAATATTTAAAGATTATTACTGTTATTACTCCAAGTCTAAGACATGCTGTTTCAAAAAAAAAAAAAATTATTTGAAGTCCCACTGCTCCAAGGTAACTATTGTTAACTGTTACACTTTTCTATAAATACAATTGGTTGTTTTCTTCGTGATTGTCATACTGAATATAGAATCATGTATTCTGCGTTTTATCAAATTTTATCCTTCTACATGAGTTGGAATCAACTGGATTATAATGGACTTTTGGGGGTTTACCTTGATATCTGTGATTAATATTATTATTCAGCATTTTTTAAGTACCTTTTTCAGGGGTTATTCGATAGGATTAAATGCCATCCCTCTACATTAATTTACATTTCTTTGATTACCAGTATATTACACATTTATTCTCCTGTATATTACCTGTTTTTGTCAATTACCTGATCAAATCCTTGGGCTTTATTTTTATTTTATTTATCTTTTATTGCACTTCAGATGATGGTTTACAGAACACACTAGCTTCTCATTAAACAGTTAGTACACATATTAATTTATGACATTGGTTAACAACCCCACAACATGTCAACACTCTCCCTTCTGACCTTGGGTTCCCTATGACCAGCTTTTCTGTCCCCTCCTGCCTTTTAGTCCTTGCTAGTGTGCCCTTTTTTTTTTTTAGTGTGCCCCTTTAGTCTTGTTTTATTTTATGGGCTTGTCTAATCTTTGGCTGAAGGGTGAACCTCGGGAGTGACTTCATTACTGAGCTGAATGGGTGTCCGGGGCCATACTCTCAGGGTTTCTCCAGTCTCTGTCAGGTCAGTAAGACTGTTTTTTTTGTGTGTGTGTGTGAGTTAGAATTTTGTTCAACATTTTTCTCCAGCTCTGTCTGGGACCCTCTATTATGATCCCTGTCAGAACAGTCAGTGGTGGTAGCTGGGCACCATTTAGTTGTATTGGACTCAGTCTGGTGGAGGCCGCGGTAGTTGCGGTCCGTAGTCCTGTGGACAAATCTTTCCCTTGTGTCTTGTTTTCTTCATTTTCCCTTACTCCTGAAGGGGTGAGACCAGTGGGTATCTTAGAGGGCCACTCACAGGCTTTTAAGATCCCAGATGCTACTCACCAAAGAAGAATATAGAACATTTTCTTTATAAACTACTTTATGCCAATTGAGCTGGATGTTTCCTGAGCCCATGGTCCCCACATGGGGTTTATTTCTAAAAACGTACATTTGTCTTTGTGGCAGAGACTATTATTTTCCAACTCAGACATCTATCTTTCCCTTCTTTGAACCCCTAATTTAGCTGCGCTTAAGATAACTTGGAATAATACAATATCTCTCAGGTTCCCTTGTAAGTAGGTGTGGCCATGTGACTAAGTTCTAGCCAATGATATGTAATCTGAAATATACTTTAGCAGCTTCTAGAAAATTTCTTTAAGAGGCATCGGAATGGACCCTTTACCCACTTCTTCAATCCTGCTCCTTAGAATATGGTGTCTGTATGTCCATCTTGGACTCTGAGGACAAGGACCCACTCTGTAGCTGGCTGTCTGGAAGCACACTGTGTCCCAGGTTACAGGGGACTGCCCACATCCAGACTTTTACCTGAGAGGAGAACAGATTTCTTTTTTTTAGATACTATTTTGCTGACTTCTGTTACTCACAGCTCAGCCTAATCTTAGCTAATATAGATACCGAATTCAGGTTTTCATTTTAACACTAATGTTAGTTTTAAGAGATGCCTTGAATGCAGGATAATTGTTGGAAGAAATCATGAAAAATATTTACTTAAAAAAAATTCCACATTGAATATTTTGACTTGTTTCCTTCCCTGTGACTCTTCCCCTTCCATTTCTTCATGTTGTATCCCTCCCCATTCCTTTCTCCCCTCACCACTTCCTTTTCATTCTGGATATGCTTGCTTGCTTTTCTTCACCAGGACCTCTGCTAGCCTAACTGACTCCTTTGTGGGAATTAGAAAGGTACGATCCTCAAGGTGGAAGCAGTTCCACTGTTCCAGGGGTTGGCAAGAGGGTTGATTATGAGATTAGAAAAAAATACCCTTCCTCCACACAGTGGAAGCAGCTCCACACAGTGCATATCACTTGGCAGGATTTCCATCCCCATTCACTGGTCAGAGCTACCCTTGGCATTTCTAGTTCTTATGGACACTACCTGTGATTGTTAAGGTTGTGTGCCAAATTGGCTGGGCCATGATTCTCGGTGGCTTGGCAGTTACAATGTAATTTGGCAGTTACGATTTAATATAATGTGATCACTTCCATGCTGGGACCTGCTGTGAGTAGCCAATCAATTGAAAGGGACTTTCCTTGAGGGTGTGGCCTGCATCCAATATAGTGGACTTTCTGGTAAGGCTTATGGGCTTTTGCTTGTTCTGGATCCTGTAGCTGGCTCCTGTTCATCTGACCTCCAATTCTTGGGACTTGAGCTAACAGCTTACATGCTGTCTTGCTTGCCGATCTTGGGATTCGTTGGTCTCTGCAGACTGTGAGCCAGGAGAAGCCTCTGGTATGACCCACAGACTTGGGACCTTCCAACTTCTACAACTGCATGTGCCATTTCCTTGATATAAATCAATATCTCTATATATTTCTGGAGCCCTGGTGGCACAGTGGTTAAGAGGTTCCCTGCTAACCAAAAGGTTTGCAGTTCAAATCTACCAGCTGCTCCTTGTATACCCTATGGAGAAGCTCTACTCTGTCAGAATCAACTCCACAGCAATGGGTTTTATATATATATTTATACACTTAACTGGTTTTGCTTCTCTGGAGAACTCAGTCTTAGACACTACCCTATATATCTCTACCTTCCTAGGTGCTGTATCTTGACTGGCTGAATCCTTTATTCCCTGACTGATTTCTACATGAAATTCAATCTCTTGATCAATGTTGGCAGCCTGATCTTCTGAGATGCATGGTTCTAGCTACTCCTGGCCAGCACTGCCCTACTACTGTTCATGGTTTTGCACACTGGGCATGTGGAAAAGCCCAGAGAGATGATACTTCAGAACGAGCATGAGAGAGAGGGAGAGAGAGAAGAAACCTACTTCAGAAGGAGCATGAGAGAAGAAGGGAGAGAAAGAAAGAAGTCTAAGAGGCTGTTTCAGGCTATTCTGAAAATAATGATTAAGATGGCTTTGAAACTCAGTTGCACAGAGATATTCAAATTTAAGGTAGTGTGTGTGAAGATTAAGGGCAAATGAGTAGATCCAAGAGTGAATTTTAGCCTGTACCTTGCTATGGAGTCTTGGGCTGGTTTCTTATCTCATTTGTAAAATAGGAATCAGGATATCTCCCTTATGGACCAATAAGGATCACAGAAGATAAGGCATGTGGCCCACTTAGTACCTGCCTGGCCAAGTAATAAACATTCTGTAACTGGTAGCTCAACGGAACGAGTTCAGGAACCCTGGTCTTCGGTTTGCAAGAAAATTTCACTGAGACTTTGTTCAAAAACAGCTGAGAGCAGGTTGTAATGTTTTCAAGTAAAGAACACAAATAAGTTATTTGCCTCTAAGCTTTCCTTTCACTCTCTTAATTCAAATCTTTGCTCAAATGTTACCTTTCCAAAAAGATTCCCTGACTATGTAAAATAACACTTCTCCTCAGTTTTTTTCTCCTTGCCTTGGTGTGTTTTTCTTCCTAGTACTTGTTACCAGGAATTGTATTATATTATATGTATGTTTGTTGTTGTTGTTGGTGGCCTCCTCCATCAGTGTATGTAAGCTTTTCTTATAAGCGAAATGACTTTGTTTTGTTTACTTCTGAATCTCTAGAACCTAGAACATTCTGGGACAAAGAAGGCATTGAACGAGTATTTGTCAAGTGAATTGCAATGAAACACTTATTTCTTACTTCATGTTTATTATTATATTGTGGTTGTTATGGTGAATATCTGCAGCCACATATAGACACAGGTATAGTGTCACTGACAGGGTATTTCTGAAGTGTTTTTAATTTTCTTGGCTATAGAGTTTTTCTGTAACATGTGACACCAGCTCATCCAGAGAATGCCATCAAAGGACCGAGTCTGCTCCCTGGAGGACCTGACAGGCCCCTTCCAGACTTGCTGCAATCCTAAAAAAAAAAAAAAAAAGAAAAAGAAAACCTGGTAACGACACAACTTCTTAAATCTTTTTGCCTCTGTCTGAGGTGGAGCCCATGACCTGTGCCAACAACCACAAAGCTGGGCATTCACTGGCATTGGTGTCTTTCTTTGTTGGCTTGCTTTTAGTCATTCCTTCCTTCCCAGTAAATATACATGGCCTTTCCTTCCTGTCAGACGCAGGGCTGCTGCTTATTCTGCTCAGTCCCAGGAGCAATTTACCAGTACTTGTTTCCAACTTGCTCCCCTTTGCACATGCCTCCTTTATTTCATCATGCTTCAACTGAGCAAAGAAGAGGTTCTGGGGATTGATTAGCAGAGCTTCCTGCACTAATGAGCAATTTGTTGTGCAGAGGCTTCGGCTTTACCTGCAGGCTGGCGGAAGGGCTTCCAGGAGCCCTACATGTGAGACTCATGCTCATTTTTCTCCTTCTGTCAGGTACTGTGAACATGTCTGTGTTAGATGGGACATGTGAAGGACGTCTTCTTCTCAATGTTGCAGCTGCAATTGTGTAGAATCTTTGACAGGGAAGAGGCTGAAAGCCAGTGCTGGAGGTGAGGAGGGAAGGTGAGGCTTTAGGTTGACAGTGGTCACTGAGTAGATGTGTCTCTTGACACCTGGCAAGTTTTAAGATTTTAAAATGAAGAGTAGATTATTATCCATATATACATGGAGCCTTGGTGGTGTAGTAGGTAAGCTTTTGGGTGCTAATGCCTGTGAATGCCCGGCTTTGTGGTTGCTGGCACAGGTCATGGGCTCTGCCTCTGAGAGGAGCAAAAAGTTAAGGAGTTGTGATGTTTCCAGGTTTTTTCTTTTTTTTTTTTTTTAGGATTGTAGCAAGTCTAGAAGGGGCCTGTCAGGTCCTCTGGGGAGCAGACTTTTTCCTTTGATGACATTTCCAAGATAAGTGGTGCCACATATTAGACAAGAACTGCTATCAAAAGGTCAGCAGTTCAAATCCACCAGGTGCTCCTTGGAAATGCTATGGAGCAGTTCTTCTCTATCCTACAGGGTCACCATAAGTCAACATCGACTCAATGGCTTTTTAAAAATCTATGTATATACACACACATATATACATATATATAAAATCTTAAGTATATATAACATGTATCTATGTAGACATGTATATACCACATGCACATACACACACACACATACACACAGAAAGAGAGTGCCCAAGAGAGAGTTTTTCCCCCAAAGAGCTTAATGGTGTACAAATATATGATTCCAATGTAATACAACTGCCTCTGGAAAAAAATGTTACTTATTTGATAAAACCTGGGATATCATTATTTTTTATTTCTTAATGATTGTCGTTGTGTGCCATGGAGTGGATTACAACCCACAGGGGCTCCATGTGACAGAGTAGAAATACCCCATAGGGTTTTCTAGTTGTAATCTTTATGGGAGCACATTGCAAGTCTTTCTCTGTAGTAGCTGCTGGTGGGTTCAATCCGCTGACCTTTCGATTAGTAGCTGAGCACTTAACCATTGTGGCACCAGGGATCCTGATTTCTTTCTTTCTTTGTTAAAATAATGTATTTTATTTTTGTTGTTGTTGAGAATTTTCACAGTAGAACATACACCAATTCAACAATTTCTACATGTTCAGTTCGGTGACATTGATTATATTCTTCGAGCTGTGCAATCACTCTACCCCCTTTTCCTGAGTTGTTCCTCCCCCATTAACACAACAAACTCTCTGCCCCCTGAGTTCTTATCTAATCTTTCAAGTTGCTATTGTCAATTTGATCCCGTATAGATAGATGTTAAAAGAACTCAGTGCTCAAGGCAGACATTCTTCACTACTTAAGCTATTGTTTGGTTTTAAGAAGACTCCAGGGAATATTTTTCATTTAAGATTTAAAGATTATCTCAGGGCAATAGTTTTTGGGATTGTATGTGATTTTCTGTAACTTAAGCATCCCAAAATCCCATAGAATGAGGCAGTTAGGCTAGATTATCCATAACCTCCTTTATGTAATCACAACTCAAAGTGTAGTCTCTGGACAAGCAACATCAGCTTGATATGGAGTGTTGTCAGCCCACACGAGAGCTACAGAATCAGAACCTGTATTTTAACCTCAGGTGATTCATGTGCACATTACAGTTTGCAAAGCACTGGCCCTGAATTCTAACATTTTGAGATTCTATGGTTGTATTTCACAGGTAATATAATATGATCTAAGTATAAATAATAGCACATAATGGAAAGAAGCATAAGATTTGGAATCGGGGACCTGGGTGGTGGAAATGATTAATGCCCTTGGCTTCTGACCAAAGAGTTGGCAGTTTCAGTCCTCTCAGAGGCACCTCAAGAGAAAGGCCTGGCAATCTATTTCCAAAACAGCAGCCACTGAAAACCAAAACAGTTCTACTCTGACACAAATGGGGTCACCATGAATCAGAATCGACTTGTTGGCAACTGGTAGACTTGAGTTTGGATTTCAGCTGCTTCAGCCTCAATGGGACCAGCGATCCCCAAGTTCTACAGACCCTGGGAAAACATCATTTCCTGACACTGCCCCGAAGAGCTGGCAGCTAAACTCACTATACAACAACTTGAACTCTGAGCCCAGCATGTTTATGTGCCCCCTAGCTCCTCATCTCATACTTGCCTTATTAAAAAGGAGATCTATAGGGGGCAGAATCCCTCTATGCGGCTGTGACTCCTGTTGTTTGCCCTTTATATAGCACAAGTGTGAGCAGAAGGAGGTATAAACATGTTGTCTCAGCACCAAGTTGTTTCTCTGTGGCTTCTCTGCTGGATGCTGAAATAATAGGTGCTTTTTTTTTTTTTTTTTATGGTGTAAGAGGAAACCCTGGTTGCATAGTGGTTAAGTGCTATGACTGCTAACAGAAGGGTCAGCAGTTCGAATTTACCAGGCGCTCCTTGGAAACTCTATGGGGCAGTTCTACTCTGTCCTATGGGGTCGCTATGAGTTGGAATGGACTTGATGGCACTGGGTTTGGTTTTCGTTTTTTGGTTTATGGTGCAAGATGAGGAGCCCTGGGTGCGTAGTAGTTAAAATGCTTGGCTGTTAACTGAAAGGTTAGCCATCTGAGTCCACTAGCCGCTCCATGGGAAAAGATGTGGCAGTCTGCTTTTGTAAAGATTTAGAGCCTTGGAAACCATAATGGGCAGCTCTACTCTGTCCTCCAGGGTCACTATGAGTCAGGATTGACTTGACAGCCGTGGGTTTGGTTTTTGGGTATGGTGTAAGACTACCACCTGTCTGTCAGTTTGTCATACTGTGGTGACTTGCATGTTGCTATGATGCTGGAAGCTATGTCACTGGTATTTCAAACACCATCAGCGTCACCCTTGGTAGACAGGTTTCAGCAGAGCTTCCAGGCTAAGATAAGCTAGGAAGAAAGGCCTGGTGACCTATTTTCAAAAAATTAGCCAATGAATACTCAAAGGATTCACAATAGAATACTGCCTGATAAAATGCTGGAAAATTATTCCCTAGGTGGGAACCCAAAAACCAAACCCATTGCCTATAGTGACCCTATAGGACAGAGTAGAACTTCCTCATATGGTTTCCAAGGAGCACCTGGTGGATTCAAACTGCTGACCTTTTTGTTAGCAGCTATAGCTCCTAACCACTATGCCACGAGGGTTTCTCTAGGTGGAAAGGCACTCAGAATACACAGTGGCCACAACAATGGACTTAAGCATACCAGTGACTGGGAAGATAGCACAGGCAACATTCCGTTCTGCTGTACATAGGGTTGCCATAAATCGGAGCAGACTCGTCAGCAGCTAGTAACAATGGCATGAGATGGGGACCAGAACTGGTTCCCTTTTATTAAAAAGAAGTAGGACAACAAATATTTTACTGGGAGCGGAGACTTGGAGGACCCCTGGTGGCACTGTGGTTAGGCTCTTGGCTGCTAACCAAAAGGTCAGCAGTTCAAATTCACCACCCACTTCTTGGAAACCCTGTGGGGCAGTTCTACTCTGTCTTATAGGGTCACTATCAGTTGGAATCAACTCGATGGCAAGAGGTTTCAAAGGATATGGAGACTTGAGTTCTAATTCTGACTCTAATTCTTTGGATCAGTTATATGAGTCATCTCTTCTACATTTTAACAATCTGGGCCTTGACTTTATGTGCATTGAAATGAAAAACCCAAAGACATTTATTTGTAAAAACTTGACATATATTTTCATCGTTTCATATATAATACCTTATACCACTTAGATTAAAAAGTGGTTGCTTTGTTTATTATTCTTCATATAAACGATATGTGCCCCATATGAAGTTAGGAGGAATTCCATCACTCAGTGGCTCTGTTTTTCTGGGGTATTGCCTTTCCCAAGCATGCACATGCACACACATATTTAAATGTTTTCCAGGTGATTGGTTTTTAAAGCACTGCTCCTGTAGCAGTAAAAATAGCTTCTCTGTATAGTTTTGAAAGGAGCATCCTTTATTTAAGATGAGTGAAGATTTTCATTCCAAGTTTAGCCAGGAATAGTTTCTACAACTGGCACTGACGATTATTTCCATAAATAGGAAAGTCAGTGAGAATGAAACAAAGAGATCTAAAGGAATGCTGAGTTCTGAAGGCAGGGACTCAAGACTGAAGATGAAATTTCAAAAAAGTCTTCCTAAACTACTGAGGAAAGAAAAAGTCTGAAGCTACTTTTAACATTTTCTTCAGGCTTTGTTGATTTGGGCTAAATTATTCCAATGGATAACAGGTCTAGATTTAACCCACTACCCTCTTGTTAGAGTTCGCCCCAACCAATGTTATCTCCCCTCCATTTACTCCCAACCATGAAGAATTTCTTTGTTTAGCACTATGGTTTATACTTAACTATTTTGTTACATAAAATTATATATCATATTCTAACATCTACTCTAACCAAAAAAATAAACCCGTTGCTGTAGAGGGGACTTACCACCCTGTAATTCCTGTTTACATTTCTGCCCACCTTACTTGACTATGAGTTGCTTAAGGATAGTGAACCTGTGTTAATCATCATTGTACTCTCATGGACTGTCATGGATTGAATTGTGTCCCCCCAAAAGTATGTGTCAACTTGGTTAGGCCATGATTCCCAGTGTTGTGTGGTTGTCCTCCATTTTGTGATTGTAATTTTATGTTAAGAGGATTAGGGTGGGATTGTAACTTTACTCAGGTCACCTCCCTGATTCAAGGTAAAGGCGGTTTCCCTGGGGTGTGGCCTGCACCACCTTTTATCTCTCATGAGATAAAAAGGAAATGGAAGCAAGTGGAGAGTTGGGGACCTCATACCACCAAGAAAGTAGCACTAGGAGCAAAGCGCATCCCTTGGACCCGGGGTCCCTGCGGGGTCCCTGCCACTGAGAAACTCTTCAACCAGGGGAAGTTTGAGGACAAAGAATCTTCATCCAGAGCCAACAGAGAGAGAAAGCCATCCCCTGGAGCTGACACCCTGAATTTGGACTTCAGCCTACTTTACTGGGAGGAAATATATTTCTCTTTGTTAAAGCCATCCACTCGTGGTATTTCTATTCTGGAAGCACTAGTTCTACTCTGTCCTATAAGGTCGCTATGAGTCGGAATCGACTTGACAGCAGTGGGTTGGAGATGACTAAGACAGGGACTGAGGAAGTACTTGTTGAATGAGTGGATTTCTGTGCAACGTATTAATATAAGGAGCCTATTTTTTATTATAACGGTGCTTGACAGAAGTGTTACAAGTGTAACACAGTTTTCCCATGTTAGGGTGGAAATTTCAAAACTAAGCAAGATTTGGGTTGAGCCTAGCCACATCTCGGGTGTAGAGAATGGTTTTAAATAGTAGTACTCTAAATGGAACTGTATTTAGAATGGGCCTCTCATTCTTATTAAAATAACCAATAGGCACTTCACACTTAATAACTAGACAATTTTAATACAGATCTCTATTGAGTGTTATGTAAGCTTCATGATATGCAAAATTTTCCTTTACAAATACAAGGAATTATAAAAAAAAAAAAAAAAAAAAAGAATTGGCTAAGCAAGTAAAGCAATCCACACAGAAAAGGCAATTTACATACCAAAATGGAAACGCATAAGGATTTGAAGTCAGGAAGGAGATTTAGCAGAAAGTAAAAGTATTCTGCTAAAAAAACATTCAAATAGGTCAATGAACATCAAGAGCCAGCCTGCAGCCTGGTGGCAAGTTATTACTATTTTAAATTTTTATATCTATACATAATAAAACCATAATGGGGAAGGGTATCTGATAAGCCCAAAGGGATATTCCCCTAGCGATGTATTGTAATTCATCCTCTCTGCATCTTGAGAGCATTTTGAGTCCCCGCCTACTCTGTGAAGAGGAGATTGATTCAAACCCTTTAGCCTTGCAATAGGTAAAGGGGTTGTAAACCAACAAATCGCCACTGCATCTTAGTTTACGACACCCCAGTGCCACACACTTCTCTAGACATGAAATTGTGAATTTCTAGAGAGGAACTCCAGGCTGCTGTAAGGGGTTTGAATCATTGCCTGGGAAGCGGGGTCCTGCATGCTCTGGCGCTGTTCTGTGGATGATTTGTGGACATTCACCCAGTGTACAACAACTGAATGCTGACTTAAGCCACCCCACCGTGACAATCCTGCTTCCTGCCGAGTATTTGTTGATGGTTCAGTATAAACCCCTTCTGGCCCCTTTCACTTCTCATTTCACATGGGTGGGAGCACTCTACAGTCCTTACAGATTGGTGAGTCAGAGGTCATGCCCAACACAAGCAATGTCTCCTGCTCTTTGCTCCACAGCTTTCTTACAGCTTCTTAGATTCACTTCTTTTGTGTATGTTGTATGTGTGTTTATTGTTGTTGTTGAGAATATATACAGTAGAACATAGAGCAATTCAACAATTTCTACATGTACAATTCAGTCACATTGATTACATTCTTCAAGTTGTGTAACCATTCTTACCCTCCTTTTCTGAGTTGTTCCTCCTCCATTAACATAAACCCATTGTACCCTAAGGTTCCTAGCTAATTTTTTCAGTTGCTGTTGTCAATTTGATCCCATACAGATAGTTCTTAAAAGAGCACAATGCTCAAGGCAGGCATTCGTTACTAGTCAACTAAGCTACTGTTTGGTTTTAAGAAGACTTCAGGGGATATTTTTGGTTTAAGGTTTAACAATTATCTCAGGGCAATAGTTTTATCCAGCATCCATGGCTCCAGAAAGCCTGGATTCCATGATAATTTGAAATGCTATTCTGCATCTTCCCTCTTTTGATAAGGATTCTGCCATAAATTCAGTTTTTATATGACAAAATACTCAGAGAGTTTTAAGAAACTTTCTATGTAATGTCAATAAAAAAGCCTGTTATGACTAGGTCCATCAACCTTCATGCTCTGAGGTTGAAGCTATGTCAGTAGCCTTAAATCATTGTCAGAAAATAGTATGATTTATCTAACCTGGATATGAAAGTAATAAAAGAGAAAGAAGAAGTGAATGGGGTGAGAGGCAGCACATTGGAGTCAGTAAGGAGACACACTCTTTGAAAGGGTAAAATGCAGATATTTACAGACCTACAACAATATTTTACACCTTAACATTCAGTTATATTAAGAAATTCCAAAGATCTATACCAAACATATCTAGGCAATTGGATGACAATTTTGCTTTTCACATCCGTGTTGTTGTTGTTAGGTGCCATTCAGTTGGCTCTGACTCATAGAGACCCTATGTACAACAGAACAAAACACTGCCTACTCATGCGCCATCCTCACAATCTTTGTTATGCTTGAGCCCACTGTTGCAGCCACTGTGTCAATCCAGCTCGTTGAGGGGCTTCCTCTTTTTCACTGACCCTTTATTTACCAAGCATGATGTGCTTCTCCAGGAACTAGTCCCTCCTGATAACATGCCTAAAGATTTGGAAATGAAGTCTTGCCATCGTCACTTCTAAGGGGCATTCTGGATGTACTTCTTCCAAGACATATTTGTTCATTCTTCTGGGAGTCCATGGTATATTCAATATTCTTCACCAACATCATAATTCAAAGGCGTCAATTCTTCTTCAGTCTTCCTTGTTCATTGTCTAGCTTTCGCATTCCTAAGAGGCAATTGGTGAGGCTTGACTGAGGTTTACCTTAGTGAAATCTTTGCTTAGTAACACTTCAAAGAGGTCTTTTGCAGCAGACTTGCCCAAAGCAATATGTCATTTGGTCTCTGCACTGCTGCTTCCATGGGTGTTGATTGTGGATCCAAGTAAAATGAAATCCTTGACAACTTCAATCTTTTCTCTGTTTATCATGATGTTGCTTACTCATCCAGTTGTGAGGATTTTTGTTTTCTTTATGTTGAGGTGTAATTCATACTGAAGGTTGTAGTCTTTGATCTTCATCAGTAAGTGCTTCAAATCTTCTTCACTTTTAGCAAGCAAGGCTGTGTCATCTGTATATCACAGATTGTTAATGAGTTTTCTTTCAATCCTGATGCCCCGTTCTTCTTCTTATAGTCTAATTTCTCAGATTATTTGCTCGGCATACAGATTGAATATGTATGGTATCTGATAGAAAGTTTGTAATAAAACCAAAGCCCAAACCTATTGCTGTCAAGTTGCTTTTGACTAATAGCAACCCTATAGGACAGAGTAGAACTGCCCCATAGGGTTTTCAAGGCTGCAATTTTTACGGGAGCAGATTGCCTCTTTTTCCCATGGAGCTGCTGGTGGGTTTGAACTGCCAAACTTTCAGTTAGCAGACGAGTCCTTAATAATTGCGCCACCAGGCCTCCTTAAGTTTATAATAGGGACATGAATTTTTAATGTAGAATTTCCCAGAATAAGGTTCTTTTTAGTCTTCACAATATTAATCCTTAGAGCAAAACCTTAGCTATTTGTCTCTACTAGATGGTCACATTTCTGTGTGTACCCAGGCACATATCCCCAGGGGTCCATGTACACATTAAAGAAAACATTTTCAGATTTTCTTTGCAGAAAATGCAAATAAAACATTCATGAGAACGATGTATGTTTAGAAGATATGCAGAGTCATATCAAATATTATATTCCAAGTGATACTACAGCAGTTTGAGATGAACGTGAGTTAGCATCTTCACATTACATAGGCAAGGTCCTAGACATATTTTTTCTGCTTTCATATTATAAATGTTGGTATTACAAAGAAGTGAGTGCACTTATGAAATGTATATTATACTCTCTGATTTTCTACTAGCTATTTGTTGGGGAGTGTGGGGTAAGGGGAGTGTGGGGTAAGGGAAGCCTCTTGGCGGCATAGTTAACATGCTCAGCTGCTAACCAAAATGATGCAGGTTCAAGCCTACCCAGAGGCTCCTCAGAAGGAAGGTCTCACAATCTACTTCCAAAAAATCAGTCATTGAAAACCCTATGGAGTACAATTCTACTCTGACACTCCTGGCGTAGCCATAAGTCAGAATTGACTCAACGGCAATTGGATTGGTGAACTAAGGAGGCTCCAATACTTTGTTAACCATAAAAAAAAGAAAACAAAACAAAAATTCCACAGAATTGTGTCTGGATATAAATGTCTATATTGGCTTTTTTCTTAAGTATAAAAATGGTTAAACATTCATTGAGTGGCAGTCACTTGGGTAATGCAGGATACATTCTGTTCTGGTTTGCATTATTCAGAGAACTCAGGCTAAAGCAAACACAATTTGACCTGTTTTTAAAATTTTTCTCCCCAGGTATAATTGTAGCAGGTTTCCTCTTTCTCTTAAATGGAGCATGTCACTGACAATAACTAGACAATATTTTATATTAATTTTGTCATCTGAGATGGATTAAGAAGCGTTCTTAAAAACTTTAAATTCCTTAAGAAAAGGAACTCTGCCTTTTATTTATTTTGGGAGTTACTACAGTGCTAGACGCAATTGTTCAATAAACATAATAATAAACCTGGTTGCTATTGAGTCATTTCTGATTCATGGGGACTCCACGTGTGTCAGAGTAAATTGTGCTCCATAAGGTTTTCTGTGATTAATTTTTCAAAAGTAGATGGCCAGGATTTTCTTACAAGCTGCCTTTGGGTGGACTTGAACATCCAGTCTTCCGATTAGAAGGGGAGCACTTTAACCATTTGCACCACCCAGGGGTATTATTTTAATACTCTTACTCAGCAGGAGTTGTGAGAAAACAAAAATTCTCACAACTGGACCAATAAGCAACATCATGATAAACAGAGAAAAGGTTGAAGTTGTCAAGGCTTTCATTTTACATGGATCCGCAATCGACCCCACGGAAGCGGCAGTCAGGAAATCAAACGACACATTGCATTAGGTGAATCGGCTGCAAAAGACAGCTTTACAGTGTTAAAAAGCAAGGATGTCACCTTGAAGACTAAGATGCGCCTGACCCAAGCCATGGTGTTTTCAATTGCCTCATATATATGCAAAAGTGGACAATGAATAAGAAAGACTGAAGAAGAATCAATGCCTTTGAATTGTGGTGCTGGCGAAGAATATTGAATATACCATGGACTGCCAAAAGAACGAACAAATCTGTCTTGGAAGAAGTACAGCCAGAATGGTCCTCAGAAGCAAGGATGGCAAGACTTCGTCTCACATACTTTGGATATATTATCAGGAGGGACCAGTTCCTGGAGAAGGACATCGTGCTGCATAAAGTAGAAGGTAAGTGAAAAAGAGGAAACCCCTCAAAGAAATGGGTTGACACTGTGGCTCCAACAATGGGCTCAAGCATAACAAAGATTGTGAGGATGGCGCAGGACCAGGCAGTGTTTCATTCTGTTGTACATGGGGTTGCTATGAGTCAAAACCTACTCAAGGGCACCGAACAATAACAACTGACCAAGAAAACACTCTTTCAAGGACACCCCTTCTTGCCATAAACTTCCTTCTAACGGAAGATATATGAAATTTGGATGTCATAAGGATAGATTCCCTGTTGTCAGAGAACGGGTGTTCAGCTTAAAAACACAAACAGAAATATGAAAAATATGCAGGATTAAAAGTATTCACATGCATGATTTAGAGAGCTGAGAGAGGCACACAGAGCTTAGGCTCTGGGTTAGGAGCCATGGGGGAGGGACTACATTCTTCTCTGGAAGAAAAGAAGGGTGGGCACCTGGGAGCTGGCATGTCTACAAACCTGTGGGTGACGAATGAATCAGGCTTATTTGTCCTTAGCAGTTCTTGGAACAGAGTTATTCCTCAGCTAGAGGAGGGTGGGCTAGACTTTTGGGCGAGCACCACGTCCTTCTCCACGAGTGAGTAGATCACAGACTGTGCCATTTAAGCTACCCACCTTTGTTTTCTATGAACTGTCAGGTGGGTGGCCTTTAGGTAGATCTCCTCTGCTTCCAGAGATTTCCTCTGCACCCCACCTTCCCAATACCTTTACCACTTTTTGATACCTGAAGAAATCCATTTTAAGAAAGTATATGTTACAGAGGAGAGAGAGAGAAAGATTTCATAACTGAGCTTAAATTGAAGCTCAGCTAACACTCTGGTGTAAATTGATTTCGGTCAAAATTTAATTGGGTTTGTCAGCCTGTAAATGCCAGGTTACCAGGTCCTTTACAGTTTGGATACTAGAAGGAATACTGAGAGGGAGTTAGGCATCATAATTTACATCAAGGAAGGATGCCAAAGGGGGCAGAAACATGAGGCTGGGGTGGAGGGGCGGGGGGGAAGGCAACTTAGAGAGTTTAATGATTTTTCCCTAGATAGGCCTTGCTTCTCTTTAAGCAGGACAGACAGCTGATGTACGTTATGGGATTTTTGTCAGACTTTTATTGGAAATGGCAGCATCTTATCTCACATGATTTAGGAAGAATATTTTGGTTTCTGTGACACTGACTTCATGTAAGATAACACCCTTCCCAGAAGGTTCATTACTTGACTCTCAAGGTGCCCTGAGTGAGGAATTTGGCAGTGTCTTGTTTAGCACTAGAGTCCCCGGGTGATGTAAATGGTTAATGTGCTTGGCTGGTAACCAAGAGGTTGGTGTTTTGAGTCCACCCAGAGATGCCTCTGAGGAAAGGCCTATCTACTTCCAAAAATTCAACCACTGAAAACCCCATGGAGCACAATTCTACTTTCATACACATGGTTTTGCCATAAGCCAGAACTGACTCTATGACAACTGGCTGGTAACTGGTTGTTTAGCACTTCCCTATTCACCACAAACAAGGAAGGACCATGGGGCTGCACCTATGTCCAAAATGGTTTCCAGCCTCACCCCAGTCAGCTGCCTGTTCCCAGCCGCTCAGTGGCTATTTGGTCTTACCATTATGCATGCAAATATTATGAGTTTAAGAAAAAAAAAACAAGAGTATATATATATATATATACATATATATATATATATGGTTTTTATACACACATAACTTTCTTTTTGACCCTGCTTTATAGGTTTCTAGGTATGCCAACGCCCAGGAGCCCTTCTTTGATATATACAGTCATGCACCACGTAACGTCCATTCAGGCAATGTCCAACAGCATACATGTCTGTGGTCCTATAAGGTTATACAGGCAGTCCCTGGGTTATGAACATCTAACTTCCATACAACCCATAGTTATGAACCAATCCTTGTAAAGCCTATTCTATTAAAAATTCGAAGTACATTCAATGGCTTGAAATAATAAATGGGTGTTACTTTGTGATACACATCAAAACATTATTATTACTGTATTATTATGTTAAAGATGTTTTAATGTATCTGCAAGCATTTCTTTAATGATTTTTAGGCACAGAAAGGTACACTATATACTATATACTAAGACAAACATTTGACTAACTGGTGTTAGATACGAACCACACCTAAGTGTTTCGACTTACATACAAATTTTATGTAAAGACATATTTAGAAACAGAACCAGTTCATAATCTGGGGACAGCCTGTATGTAATACACTGTTCACACAACATCAAAATCACATACACATGGATGATAAGTGACACATAACTGTATATATGGCACTTTCTTTTTGACGAGTTTTTCCATATTTGAAAGGGAAGTATTTTTAGACAGATGAAAAACACGACATAGAAGACGCACAGCTAAAGTCAAGTATTTTGAATGGCAACTGCAATGCATGAATAAAAGAACACATTCATAGAGGCACCTTCAAAGGAGAAAAACAAGTAATTGTGTTAATTATTGCTGTTTGACCAAGGACCAATGAAATACCTCTTTTACTTGTTGTTAAAATGCTATTTTCTTTTTAAACATATTCTCCAAGTGTGATATGAAGAAACAACAAGTTTTCACTTTCCTTTAGACTAGGTCCTCTTTGAATAAGCATATGGCTCCTTCCTTTGCCCTGCAGCAGGTAAAAAGCACCATTGACACAATAATGGTATAACAATAGCAGGGATAATAAAATGTTCATCTCTGAGGAACCACAGAATTTTCTTAGACAGGGTGTCCTGAACCTTCCCAAGGTTCCTAAGGAGGAGATAAACAGCAGCCATTATCATAGTGATTTTGTTGATGGGAAATTAATGTCTAGGCATGAAGTGACCCAGGGACTAAATGGCTTCTCAGGGACACACTGGACACTACAGACATCTACATAATGCTTGAAACCCAAGCGTGGGCTTCAAATTCCATGCAGCATGGCGACTGCTCCCATCTAGTCCTCTGGCATTATTCTCTGCACAGACTGTCCCCCTTTCTAGAAACACTCTCTTGCTTGACTTCCCTTACTTACTTACTTACTCTCCCAATTTTCTCCTATCTCTCCATAGCAAAACCATTGGGCATGGTGGTTAAGATCATCAACTCTGGAGCCAGGCTGACTGGGTGTGAAGAGTCATTCTATCCCTTGCAAACCATTTGACCTCCCACAAGTGACTTATCCTCTGTTGCTCTCCATTTCCTCATCTGTGAAGTGGGAATTAGGAGTTCCCGGGTGGCTAAAAAAGTAAAAAAAAACAGTGCTCCAATATTAGCTGAAAGGTTGGCAGTTGGAATTTACCCAGAGGAGCCTCAGAAGACAGACCTGGCGATCTGCTTCTGAAAGGTCATAGCCTTGAAAACCCTGTGGAGCAGTTCTACTCTGCACACATGGCGTTGCCATGAGTTGGCAACAACAAAAACGGGGATTATAACGGGTACCTCAGGCATTGTTAGGAGGATTCAGTACTGATCTTTGAAAGACACTTGGAACAGTACCCAGGGACACGCAAGTCTTAGGTGTCTGTTAAATAAATAAGGTGACTCATTGCTTTCCTCTTGCCTTCACGTTTTATTCTCCAACAACGGCAAACTGTGGTTTCATAAACTTACCACCCAGTAAATTTACCTACATGCCTTTGCTCAAGATGTTTTCTTGTCCTGGAGGTCCTTTCCCCTTTTTGTCACTCCTCCTGCATGATTTAGCTTTGATGTGACTTGCTCTTCTATGGCTCACATAGCTGACTGATCCCACAGTGCCCCACAGGTATTCCTATCAGTAACCCACTGCCGTTGACTTGATTTTACTCATAGTGACCCTGCAAATCTTTATGGAAGCAGACTGCCACATCTTACCCCTGTGAAGTGGCTGATGGATGCCTACCTTTTGGTTAGCAGCTGAGCACTTTAACCACTATGCCACCAGGGCTCCTTATTCCAGTAAGCACTCCTATTATATCATAATTATGAATGGAACCAACTGACGTTCACTTTTCCTTGATTTCCATTTTCCTCTCTCCTAGTTTCTCCCTCTCTCTGGCCAATCCATTCCAGTTGCCTTTTTGGGTGCCACTTCCCTACTTTTAGGGCTCAGTTCTAGATTCCCTTTGCTTCTCTAAACATACATCCATAATGGCAAATCCTTAAACTGACCATTTCTAAAGCTATTTTCAGATCTCTCTTTGCAGTTTCCAACCCAACAATCAAATGGTTACCATGTGTGTTTACTCATGTGTTCCAAAGGCATTGAAACCTCAACATATTCAGGATGCACTCAGTATCTTTCCCCCAAACCTAATCCTCCCCTAAAGCAGTTACTGTCCCCAGTATTTGTCTAAAGTGCCAATGCTCAAAGACTACTACTCATTCTTCCCTTTCTCTAGAAGAAGGACTACGTGTAATTTAGGCTACACACAACAAATAACATTTCTTGCAGCTGTACTTTTGATGACAGTTAGGAAGCAAGAGTTCGAGATTACACTTTCTGACAAGAAGTTAGCCCACAAAAATTCTACATGGCTGATTAAGGGAGGAACCATATGCTCTGATAATCAACCAAGTAGAAGGCTGGGCTGTATCCTGGAATGGAAGTTCAGGAACCCAACTGAACACATGGTGAATGGAGGGCCAACCCTCTATCAAGCTTGACCAATGAGGGGATACAAATGGTTCTCAGGAAAAAGTTCTGGTTCCACCCTGATATACACAAATATTCAAGGTCTTGAATTCTGTGCAACAGAGAAAACTTGGGTGAAATAATTTTAAGTTTGGAGAATTTTCAAAGAGAGCATAAATATCTATCTGCCATATCTGTAAACCTCAATAAAGAACAGAAAACATTTTAAGAGCTGCAAATTCCTGATGCTGCAAGATTAACTGGATTCAGATATACTTCCAGATAACTGAAAGTTTGACCTGCAGGACACAGCAATAAGACAAGAGTCAATCAAGAATTGGAAAGCAATGGCTTTTGCATTAGTTAATATAAGTCCGTCATTTTAAGGCCAATATTAAGGTCAGTCCTCATTTATGATAGTAAAGTGCCTTATCTTAAATTAGAAGAATAACGATACCTCCTTTCTTCTCTATTTTTAGCAACAAAATTTACCTCATGATTATTTTATTGAACTCCTATTTTGATATTTGTACAATATAAAACAAATGATGGCTTATTCATAAAAGGTGTCAAATGATTAACTTTGTTATGTTTCAGTTTGATTATTGCAATAAACAGCTTGCTGTCTTTATAAATTCTTGGTAGAATAGTATTGTCATCTGCTTACAACTGAAAACATTAACATATACATAACTTGTCGTCTTTGTTATCAAATTCCTCATAAAACTATCACTTTGACTCTCTGTTACATATGCAGACATTCTGGGTAGTAAGTCAAGAAACAAGAAAAGTTAATGTGATAAATGATTTTCATCACATTAACACATCATTTTACATGTCATTGGGTTGCTATATGTCAGAATCGACTTGATGGCACACAGCAACAACAAACCTAGTAGCTTAATCGAGTAGCACAAAAACATACTGTGTGTGACTTTGTTTGCCGAAACACGTATGAACAGTTAAACTTGATGAGTATGACTTTCAGTATGCTTTTCAAAATTATTTCTTCTTAAATATGTTGTTTAAATTCCTCTTAAAACTGAATTTTCTTCATGAAGCTAAAATGAAATGCTACCTCTTCAACCCCTCATTCCTCCCTGCCACCAAACTCTGAATTTATATATTCACTCACTTCCTCCTTTATCCACTTTGATTCTGTTATAGTCATCTGTTGGTTGGGAATATTATTTGTTATTTGACTTAAAATCTATATTTTACCAATATCAGTTTTGAGAAGAGGGATTTTAAATAATTTTTCCAACTTCTAGGACTTTATGAAACAATTGCCATCTAACTGCTTATTTGAAATTGTTTAGAGTAAATATTTTATTTTCAGTAAGTCTAATGTGGTAGAGTCAGCCTTAGAAACTTCATCTTTTTTAAGAGTCTCTTATCTTGGAATTAAAACCCTTTTCCTTTACGTTGTTGTTATACGTTGCATGTGGCTTATCATCCAATGTACAATTCTGTTCTTAGGCCAAAACCATAAATGAAAATATGAAATTGACTGGGAATTGTAAAATCTTTATGCTAACTCCTCGTCTGTAGTTTTAAATTGTGTTTGGAGATTTCTTTTTATGGTGAGCCTAAATTAGGGAAGGAATTAATATGCTGGATTCTTTGAAAATGAGAATGTGCCCTGGGGCACTTGGCATTGTTCGTAAGTCCGCATGAACCCAAGAGGAGTTAACAACTCCTGGCGTACCCTGTGCTTTCTGCCACCTCTCGTTCACATCACCACCAAAGCTGATTTAATATTCTCTTAAAAAAAAAAAAAAAAAAAAAAAACTCTTTTTCTTTTTTCTCCTCATATACCAAACTGCATCATGGGAGGCCTCAAACACTGTGAGAGCACTGCAAGGGAAATTCATCAGAACCAATGCACCTCATATCCTGGCCTGGTTGCTATTACTCTTAGCCAGTTGATTTAAACTTGGCCCGCATTTAATCATGCCTTTCATTTCTTTTATTCATTCATTTATTCAACTAATATACAGATCGCCTATTAGGTGTCAGACATTGTTCTAGGTGCTGGATGACACCAACAGAAAAAAAAGGATGCCCAGTCTCATCGAGATTACCTTCTGATGGGAGAGACAGACAGTACATAAATGCACCCAAAGCATATATGTATATGTTAGGTGGTGATAAGTGCTGTGGAGAAAAGTAAAACAAATGAAGCAGATAAAGAGGCTAGAGAGTGCTGGTGACAGTGTGTTTGAAAGGGAGGATTTGCCATTTTATTACATAGGGTGACATGGTGGTATTTAAATAGAGAGGTGAGGAAGGTTGAGATATGTGGATATGAAGGGGAAAGGAATTTCAGGCAGAGGAGCCAGTCAGTGCAAAGGCCCTGAGATGGGAGCATGTCTGGCACATTGGAGGACCAGCCAGGGGTCTAGAAAGGCTGTACTGAAGCAAGCATGTGGGAAGTAGCAGGAAAGGAATTCAGAGATGTAATGAGCCTTGCAGACCAGGATAAGTAGTTGAGGTCTTGTTCTGGTTGAGAGGGAGAGCCTTGGATGATGTGAAGCAAAGGAGTGACATAACCTGATTTATGTTTAATAGGATCCTTCAGGGTGATATGGAGAGAACACTCTTGTAGAGGCCAAGAGAAGAGAAGACAGAGGGTTATTGCAGTTGACCATGTGAAAGAGGATGGTGGTTTGGACCAGGGTAGCAGTGATGGAGGTAATGAGAACTACGAGGTTCTAGATACATACATTCGATCTTTGTGATTCATTGATTCTGTATTTATGAATTTGCCTGCTCTTTAAATTTATTTGTGACCCTCTATATACTCGCAGTACTTTTGTTGTCATCTGTGGACCTGAGGAGAAAGGTGAAAAATTTGAGTCACCAGACAGGCACATTCCCAGCTGAGGTCAGACAAGGCGATGCTCTGCCCTCTTATTTCAGCTCTCATAGCATAACCTGATTACAATGCAATGCAAATGTTTGTTTAGTGTTTCCCTTCTGCTCTGTATCAGAGGCTTCTGAAGCCAGGCTGCTTTCTGGGTCCTAGTTTATTAGTTTTGTGACCTTGGGCCAGTTGTTTACCTCTGTGTATCTCCATTTGGGAAGACAAATGAGGTAATCTGTGATAGAGTATTTAGGGAAGTGCTAGCATGGGGTGAGCTCACTAAACTCAGCATAATCTTAGCTGCTGCTTCTTCATTTCCTTTTATTCTTTATTTAAATGAGCTTTTCTTTAATCCCCTCTCTTGCTCTAAAATTAGTCTTTTACCCTCTGGTTTGATGCCGACCGCTACACTTTTATTTCTTAATGCTCTTTGGGATTTAAAATCCAACTCTCGTTACAAATGGAACTTTGGTGTTTAAACATCCATTCCTTCAATCTAGGGCTGTTGGAAACATAAAGGCTTTGACATAACATGAAAGTACCCTCACTCTGCGATTGTAAAAACCCCTTGCCATTGAGTAGATTCTGACTGTAAACTATAATTATAATCATGATAGTCGTTTTCTGTAAAGGTCTCTCTCCCAATGGTGGGAATGGGTTGACTGTAGCTTTCTTTTTTTTAATCTTTTTGTCTTGGATCTTGTACATGAGCAAAAGGAAAATCATAAACAAAACTACAGGAGAAATATAGAGAAACATTTCTACTGCATCTTTAATGTCATTATATAATCTCACTAGACAATGCTCTTAGTCTGTACCCCAAACCAAACCATTGCCATCAACTCGATTCTGACTCATAGTGACCCCATAGTACAGAGCAGAACTGTCCCATACGGTTTCCAAGGATCGGCTGGTGGATTTGAACTGCCAGCCTTCTGGTTAGCAGCCAAGCTTTCCACCACCGTGCCACCAGGGAACTGCCCACATCATGTTTCCTGCATTATGCCCCATGCAATGTAATTCGGAAGAAGTATTAGGTGACTGCCCAGCAAATCATAGGGTCCTTGTCGTTCATGTACTTTTTCCCCTCAGTGGATGCTTTACCAAATAAATTCCTTAAAAAAAAAAAGTGAAACAATTTAACAAATGATAGTTTTTCCATCTCCAAAGAGATTACCTCAGAGTCATTCAGCTGAATATTTTCCAAATCTTATGCAATAAAGCTTTAGTCTTTCTAGGTCACTGTATTGCATCTGAGCCTAAAATTAAAACCATAAATACTTAAAGCCTTAACTTCTACAACTCCTTAAAAGCCAGTAAACACAGGCATTTTCCTTTGCCACTTTCCTATGCTTATTTATATGAGAAAGAGCCCTTTGAAATTTACAGCTTCAAACAGCCACACACAGAATGAAGGAAGAAACAAGCCTATTTACATGTTTCCACTTTTCTTCCCCTTCTCTTTATTCATTCATGCTTATTATCAGGACTCATACAATTCTCTATCTACTTTAGAGAGGGAGGAACTGGCCATCCCAAGTGTCATGGATTGAATTATGTCCCCCAAAAATATGTGTATCAATTTGGCTAGGCCATGATTCCCAGTATTGTGTGACTTTCCTACACATTGTAAATCCTGCCTCTATGATGTTAATGAGGGAGGATGGGCAGCAGTTATGTTAGTGAGGCAGGACTCAATCTGCAAGACTGGATTGTGTCTTCAGGCAATCTCTTGAAATATAAAAGAAAGAAGCAAGCAAAGAGACAGGGGGACCTCATACTACCAAGAAAGCAGTGCCTGAAGCAGAGCACATCCTTTGGATACTGGGTTCCTGCGTGGAGAAGCTCCTAGTCTGGGGGAAGACTGATGAGAAGGCTGACGGAGAGAAAAAAGACTTCCCTTGGAGCTGATGCCCTGAATTTGGACTTTTAGCCTCCTTTACTGTGAAGAAAAAAATTTCTTTTTGTTAAAGCCATCCGCTTGTGGCATTTCTGTTACAGCAGCACTAGATGACTAAGACACCAAGCTAATAGTTAAGTCAATATTAAAATATGGAAAGTGGTCGTATACCCAATACCCCTTACAGCACCCATCCCAGTGCCAGCTCACAACAGATAACTAATAAATATTGATTCCTGGACACTGAGTCTAAGCATAAGAAAAAAAAAGAAAGCATAGGCCTTTTATTATTTACTCTTCCTACTCAGTCATGGTATCAGTTGCTTTGAAATTACCCTTCCTGACTTCCTATAGCATCTAACCATCATTTTTCCCACTCTACGCTCTCTCGCAAGACGCCCATGCTTTTTGAGTTCCTGGGTGGTATAAAGGGTTAATACACTTGGCTAGTAACGAAAAGATTGGACATTCTAGGCACCTCAGAAGAAAGGCCTGGTCATCTACTTGTGAAAAAGCAGACACTGAAAATCTCATGGAGCACAGTTCTACTCTGACATGCATGAGGTTGCCACGAGTTGGAATCAACTTGACACTAACAGATGGTAAAAATATAGTACTATGTGATTTTTGCCTAAAAAAAAAAAAAAAACACAACACATTGACATGTCCTTAAAACTAGTCTCCTTGTGAAGCTGGAGAGTAATTCCAACGATCAAAACATTCTGGGAATGAGGACATTTTGAAATTGTGTTGACACTTGTCTTAAGTATCTACTGCTGCTATGACAGAAATACCAAAATTCAATGTCTTTAACAAACAGAAATTTGGTTTCTCAAAGTTTAGGAGGCTAGATGCCTGAATTCAGAGCGCTGGTTCTAGGGGAAGGCTTTCTCTTTCTGTTGGCTCTGGGGGAAGGTCCTTGTCTCTTTTCAGCTTCTATTCCTTGGTGATCATGTGGCCTGGCATCCATCTTCCCTCTGCTTTTTTTGCTTCTTGCTTAATCTGCTCTTTTATATCTCAAAAGAAAATAATTTCAGATACACCCTTCACTAATACTGCCACATTAACATGATGAAGACACTCCATTCCCAAATGGGATGACAACCACAGGTATAGGGTTTAGCATTTACAACATATATTTTTGAGGGCTACAATTCAATCAATACCAACATCAGGCACATTAGAAAAACAGCAATTACTGACCCTATTCTATTCTTTGTCCTAGTGTACGAAATTTCCAAGTCCCTGTATCTCTAAGAGTCTACCTCAGTTTTGGATGAAAAATTATATTATGTGATTTGGCCACTGATCTTGTTCATGTTCTTTAACTCTGAACGATTTAGGACTGTTTATACAAAACAAACACACCCTTAAAAGATGAAGCATTGCTACCCTCAAAGAGGTTCCAAACAGTGTTGCAGAGAATCCAAAGGGATTCCAACCGAGGAGTTGCAAATGCATCCTAGATGATGGCACAGCCACTGGCATAAACTCATAGCCTCTCAGAATAACTATTTTGAAAGGGATAGAACTCTTTGGTTGATACATTTAAAGAAAAATCATTTTTCCATTATAACAACCCATGAGTATTGGGAGTTGTCCTTCATAAATTCTCAAAGATTGCAGTGAGGATAGAGAACAGCAAAACACAACACAATTAAAAAAAAAAAAAGTAAGACAAAACAGCTTCAAGGACGGAGAATATAAACTACAGGGTCATGACAATCTTTCTCTGTTTCTCTTCCCACAGCTGGTCAAGGTTGCAAGGCTGTCCCCTAATCCTTAGGCACAGACTTATATCTGAAAGTTCCAGTTTGGAAAATCTAGTTTCAAAAAGCAAGTCTTCTTGTCCCCTAAAAAACTAGCATTTGACCTTCTATGCTCTTCCTTGCAAACATTTCACAGTTGTGCAAAGTGAGACACTGTTTTTTTTACTGGCAGATGCCACCCATGGGAGAAAGAGGGGGAAAAAAAAAAAAAAGAAAAATGAAAAAACAACTGTTTTTTTTTTTTTCCTCTCAGGCATAAAAATTGTCCCTCTGGTTTCTTAGTGTCTCAGTAATCAGTTGAGAAATTCACCCAGATTATGCCAGATCATCTGAAAAATATTTTTCCAGATGTTTGCATTAACATAGAATAAAAGGATTCTGTGGCAAAACTGGAGCCTGTAACTTCCCATGGACTAATCATTCTTTATGCAGAGTTTTACCTGAGAAATGATCCAGTTAATCAGTACATTTCAATTCAGCTGAATTCAGGTATCACTAATTTATTAACAGGGATTTTGGGGCATGCCTAGATTCCTAATCCTATCCATTTAGGCCAAAATCTCAGATTAAAGACGGCCAAGATCTTATATTTTTTGTAAATCTGAGATTGACCTATTAAGTACCTAGAATGTTCTGTCTGCTTTATGTAAAGTTTCTGAAAAAAGTGAATACCTGTAGTTTTTTATTTTTTAATGATTGTACAAAAATTACAAATTATTTCATTTCTATAATTTTCTGGGGTTATCCTAAATATTTTCCCATTCATTCATTCAACAGATTCTAATAAATACCCACTGTAGTTTTTGACTAGCCCCTGGGGCATATAGTTCCTAATTTGGATGAATTGACAATTTGGAGGGGAAAGCTGGAGGGAAGGGAGTTAATTGTATTGATTATCAAGTACCTGTCAACACAGTGGTTAAATTTAAGTACATTTATCAAGCTCATAGAGCCCTGGTGGTGCAGTGGTTAAGAGCTCTGCCGCTGAACAAAAGGTCAGCAGTTTGAATCCACCAGCCACTCCTTGGAAACCTGTGGGGCAGCTCTACTCTGTCCTATACTGACTAGACGGCAATGGGTCTGGCTTTGGTTTTATCAAGCTCACATACCTGGAAAAATATTGTCTATCTCTCGCCAAACTATGGTCTGGGGACTAAATAAGGCCTGATATCTGTTTTTATAAATAAAGTTTTATTGGAACACGGCCAAGTTCATTCATGTATGTATTGTCTGTGGCAGCTTTCCAAGGCACTCACTGCTGATTAGTTTTGGCAGAGTAGTTGTGAAGCCTAAAATACTTGCTATCTGGTCCTTTAGAGAAGTTTGTTTTTACCTGGTTTAGATTATTATAGTTGCATATCAAGCATCTGAACACCATTCTGTCTGGCTATAAAGCCCATTTCACCTTATCATGGCGTGCTTTTAGAATCATAAGTATCTTTAAAAAGTTCTGTACTTATTTTTTTATTATTAAGAAATATTTTTCAATAAGGTTCTTTTAAAAACGTTTCTGAAGTTGTACTAAAAATTTCCATCCTCAGCAATTATCATTCTCCAGAAAGAGATTTTATGCTGCACATACCAATTCAGAAAGGGAATGGTAGAACTGGGCACCTCTGAATAAAATGAGGGAGTAGGACTAAATTATCTCAAAAGAACCTTTCAATTCCAGCATTCAATAGCTCCATGTTTCTATAATAACACCATAGGCCAAAATTAAATATAGCACTGCAGCTGGAGCAAACACATGGCCCAGTGGTTGATGGAAATAAGGATTGAGACAAACCTGACAATAACTGCATCATTAAAAATTCAAATCTCCCAAATTTTATTTTGCTAAAATTCACTAGTATAAAAAATAGGGATAACCCTTAATCAATAACACATTATTTAAAGAACTTTCAGAGAAAATCAATGAAAATAACTTGGCAGCTTTCCCAACCTATCCTCTGAAACTTCACAAATATTCATTAGATTCTAACAGGTGAATACAAAGTGAAATACTGCCCTTGGAGAGTGAAAGACAAAATATCAACAGAAGAGCTGATGGAAATAGTTACCTCTTCAAATTATCTGGTCTTAATGACCCATTAAGATGCATGGTTCAAGCTTTAATGCAGACTTTTGACTTGAGAATGCCCTCTTTACATCTATATTGTGAGCCATGCTGGGAGACTTCTACTTAACTGACAGCTGCAGTGCTAAGAGGAGCCCCTGAGTGGTAAACGGTTAACGGGCTTGGCTGCTAACACAAAGGTTATAGGTTCAAGTCCATCCAGAGGCACCTGGGAAGAAAGTCCTGCTGGCCTACTTCTGAAAAATCAGCCTTTGAAAACTCTATGGAGCACAGTTCTATTCTGACACACTTGGGGTCATCATGAGTTGGAATCGACTTGAAGGCAACTAGCTTGGTTTTTTGGTACAGTGCTAAGGGTAGAGGAAAAGAAAGACAGGGAGGCAAAGGAGAATAGCCTTCAAGTTCTTCTTTAGGCTGTTATAATTACTTTCTTTCACCAACATACACGGCGACTATACACATGGACCTCGCCAGATGGAACACGCAGAAATCAAATTGACTACATCTGTGGAAAGAGATGATGGAAAAACTCAATATCATCAGTCAGAAGAAAACCAGGGGCCGACTGTGGAACAGACCATCAATTGCTCATATGCAAGTTCAAGCTGAAACTGAAGAAAATCAGGGCAAGTCCACGAGAGCCAAAATATGACCTTGAGTATATCCCACCTGAATTTAGAGACCATCTGAAGAATAGATTTGACGCATTGAACACTAGTGACCAAAGACCAGAGGAGTTGTGGAATGACATCAAGGACATCATCCATGAAGAAAGCAAGAGGTCATTGAAAAGACAGGAAAGAAAGAAAAGACCAAGATGAATGTCAGAGGAGACTGAAACTTGCCCATGAATGTTGAGCAGCTAAAGCAAAAGGAAGGCTTGATGAAGTAAAAGAACTGAACAGAAGATTTCACAGGGTGGCTCAAGAAGACAAAGTAAATTATTATAATGACATGTGCAAAGAGCTGGAGATAGAAAACCAAAAGGGAAGAACATGCTTGGTGTTTCTCAAGCTGGAAGAACGGAAGAAAAAATGCAAGTCTAGAGTTGCAATAGTGAAGGATTCTATGGGGAAAACATTAAAAGATGCAGGAAGCATCAAAAGAAGAGGGAAGGAATAAACAGAGTTATTATACCAGAAAGAATTAGTCAATGTTCAACCATTTCAAGAGGTAGCATATGATCAGGAACCGATGGTACTGAAGGAAGAAATCCAAGCTGCTCTGAAGGCGTTAGAGAAAAACAAGACCCCAGGAATTGACGGAATATCAATTGAGATGTTTCAACAAACAGGTGCAGCGCTGGAGTTGCTCACCCATCTATACCAAGAAATTTGGAAGACAACTTCCTGGCCAACTGACTGGAAGAGACCCATATTTATGCCTATTCCCAAGAAAGTCAATCTAACCAAATGCAGAAATTACCGAACAATATCATTAATATCACACACAAGCAAAATTTTGCTGAAGATCATTAAAAAATGGCTGCAGCAGTATATTGACAGAGAACTGCCAGAAATTCAGGCTGGTTTCAGGAGAGGACATGGAACCAGGGATATCATAGCTGATGTCAGATGGATCCTGGCTGAAAGCAGAGAATACCAGAAGGATGTTTACCTGTTTTATTGACTATGCAAAGGCATTCGACTGTGTGGATCATAACAAATTATGGATAACATTGTGAAGAATGGGAATTCCAGAGCACCTAATTGTGCTCATGAGGAAACTTTACGTAGATCAAAAGGCAGTTGTTCAGACAGAACAAGGGGATACTGATTGGTTTAAAGTAAGGAAAGGTGTGCTTCAGGATTGTATCCTTTCACCGTACTTATTCAATCTGTATGCTGAGCAAATAATCCAAGAATCTGGACTATATGAAGAAGAATGGGGCATTAGGATTGGAGGAAGACACATTAACAACCTGTGTTATGCAGATGACACAAAGTTTCTTGCTGAAAGTGAAATGAACTTGAAGGACTTACTAATGAAGATCAAAGACTACAGCCTTCAGTATGGATTGCACCCTCAACATAAAGAAAACAAAAATTCCCACAACTGGACCAATGAGCAACATCATGATAAACGGAGAAAAGATTGAAGTTGTCAAGAATTTCATTTTACTTGGATCCACAATCAACAGCCATGGAAGCAGCAGTCAAGAAATCAAGAGGCGCATTGCATTGGGCAAATCTGCTGCCAAGGACCTCTTTAAAGTGTTGAAGAGCAAAGGTGTCACCTTGAAAACTAGGGTGTGCCTGACCCAAGCCATGGTATTTTCAGTTGCATCATATGCATGTGAAAGCTGGACAATGAATTAGGAAGACTGAAAAAGAATTGACGCCTTTGAATTGTGATGTTGGCAAAGAATATTGAATATACCATGGACTGCCAAAAGAACGAACAAATCTGTCTTGGAAGAAGTACAGCCAGAATGCTCCTTGGAAGCAAAGATGGCGAGACTGCATCTTAACATACTTTGGACATGTCGTCAGGAGAGATCAGTCCCTGGAGGACATTATGCTTGGCAAAGTACAGGGTCAGCAGAAGAGAGGAAGACCCTCAATGAGGTGGATTGACAGTGGCTGCAACAATGGGCTCAAGCATAACAACGATCGTAAGCATGGTACAGGACCGGGCAGTGTTTCGCTCTGTTGTGCATAGGGTTGCTATGAGTTGGAACCAACTCAATGGCACCTAACAACAACAATTATATCCACGTTTGGTAACAAAACTTGGGAGCATCTCTCTTGTTCATTCATTCGTTCAACAATCATTTACTGAAGGCCTGGTCTTTGCCAAATACTGAGCTAGGAACAGAAATACAATGGACAACAAGGCAAACTTCCTCCTTACTTGATGGTGCCTATGGTTTAGGGAGTGAGAGCAATAAAATATCATCTTTTTTTTTTAGAGGGTGTAGGGGAATACAGAATTCTTCAGGAATATAGGCCTGGCAGATCTGACTTTGTCTAGGCTAGATTATCAGAGTTCTCCTTGGGAAGTCACCTCACTCCTGAGGATAAGTGGAAACTAACTAGCTTTTGTTTCTTACTTCCCTTCCCTCCTCTTTATAGCCCCTTTTCCTCCCTTTCTTGTTTACCACCTCACAAAGTCCAAAAATGTAAATTGATGCCAGAGCAATTTGAGAATGCATATAAATGTAGGGTCATGTAACCAGCCGCAATCATCAGTATAAGTAGATGCTAAGCAGGTAATAAAAATAAGGTGACAACAAATCTAAAAGCAACAGAATCCATTTACTTCTTCAAGTCAAATATATAAAGTGGGCACTAGGCAAAGCAGAGTGTGTCTGCCATGGAAATTGAACAGCATCATTTTACTATAATCATTAAAAAAAAAAAGTATGACTAATTAGCATTGATAATAGTAAAACATTTTAAATACCTTTAAGTAAAGTGAATATTCCAAGAATGTACCTTGTTTATTCTGTCTCTGTGAATCTATTCCTCCCAATACAGCCTAGGGTTCAGTTAGCCAAATTGAGAAGTATAATATTCTTTAAAAATATTACTGGCATGTGTAACATGTTCATTTAAAAGAAAATTTTTTATACCTGTGCACACCTCACCAAGCTCAAGAAATACAGCATTGCAAATACCTTTTCCTACCATAGTCTCAGGGGACACATCTAGGTCAATTGGCATAACATAGTTCAAAAATATAATGTTCTATGTCCTAGTTTGATGGGTAGTGTCTGGGATCTTAAAAGCTTGTGATTGGCCATCTAAGATACAAGTATTGGCTTCTTCTTGTCTGGAGTAAAGGAGAACAAAGAAACTTGAAGACTCAAGGAAGCAATTAGTCCAAAGGACTAACTGCCGACATAAACAACAGTCTCCTCTAACCTGAGCTCAGAAGAGCTAGATGGTTCCTGACTACCACTACCCACCACTCTGACTAGGATCACGACAGAAGGTCCTGGTTAGAATGGGAGGAAAACGTAGAACAAATTCAGATTCACACACACACACACACACACACACACACACACACACGCACACAAAATAAGGACCAGGCAGCTTACTGTTCTGATTGAGATTGGAGGAATCCCAAAACATTGCCTTAAGACAACCTTATAACATGCAACTGAACCAAGTTCTGGAGACCACTTCTCAGACAAATAATAGACAGGACTATAAAATAAACAATAACACCCTTAAGGAATGTGCTCCTTAGAACAATCAACTGTATAGACTAAAAGGGCGGCATTTGCCCCAAAGCAAAGATGAGAAGGTAGGGAGGGCCAGAGAAACCAGACGAATGGAAACAGGGAAACCAGAGTGGAAATGGGGAGAGTGCTGACACTTTGAGAGGATTTCAACCAATGTCATGGAACAATTTGTGTATGAATTATTGAATGGAAAACTAATTTGCTATGTAATCGTTTACCTAAAGCACAATAAAATGTTAAAAAACAAAACCAAAAATCTAAATGCCCTTTCCTAAATTCCTCTTTCCCTCTTCTCCCAGACATAACCTCTCTCTTAAATTGTATGTTAATCATTTTTTCTTTAGAATGCTATGTCATCCGTAAGTATTTCTAGACAATACATTGTTTAACGTTGCTTATTGTTGTACTTTATATAAATGGGATCATTTGTATATTTTTATATTCATACTCAACTTCATTGTACACATTTTCTTAAGTAGTTTTTTGTTTAATTATAGGTACTTTCAAAATTTCATTGAGATTTTTTTCTTTAATTCATGGGTTATTTAGAATTATGCCTTTGATTTACTAACACATGGAATTGTAGTTTTCTTCTGATTTTTAATTTAATAGCACTGATGTTAGCTAATGTGATAAATATGATACCGATTCTTTGAGATTTGTTGAAATTTGTCATGTGGTCCAGATCAGGGTCAATTTCCACCAAAGTTTCAGGTGTGCTTAAGAGAATGTATATTTTTATACTTTTGGTGCATATGGCCATTAGAATGTGTTCATTGCGTTTTCAAATTTTTTATATTCTTACTAATTTTTTTAGCTAGATTTACTGAGATAGGTATGTTCAGATCTTTCACTACAGCAGTATATTTTCAATTTCTTCTTGTAGTTCTACCAAATTTTGCTTTATAAACTTTGAAGTTATGGTATTAGGAATACACCAGGTTAGAATTTTTATACCTTTCTGATAGATTGAGCCTTTTTGTCAATGTGCAATAACCCTCTTTGTCTCTGCCAACATTTTTACCTTTATGTTTTTTTTTTTTTTTTTCCTTTACCTGCCTTAGCTTGGTTCCTATTGGCTGATCTGTATTTATTATTTTATACTCACCTTTTCTTATCATTGTTTTTAGGGTGTGTCTTTTGTAAAAAGCATACTGCTGACTTTTTTAAAATGAAATCTAGCAATTTTTAACCAGCTATTTTAGTTCATTTATACTAGTTGTGATTACATTTCCATCCTCTTATTTTGTGTTTCTAATTTATCCTGTATATATTTCCTTTTTGATTACTCTTGATTCTTTTGTTTTGAACTGAGTTTTCACCAAATAGTCCTATTTTTTTCCTCTGCTGATTTTGAAATAATGCACACATATTCTATTTTATTTATATTTAATGGCCACTCTAGAAATATTAATGTGTACACTTAACTCTACAAAGTTGCAATTTCTCAATATCTTTACCTTTCTCCCAAAAAGTACAAGAAGTTTTTACATAGATCACCCTACTTTCCACATATATACTATTTTTTGCCCAGTGTTTTAGCTCTGTCTTGATATCTTTCTCCTAACAACTAGATATTGTTATTGTTTTTGTAATCAATGCTAGTTTAATATTTGCTGATGAGCTTAAATTTTCTCTTTTCACATTTCTTCTTGTATCTCAAACCTTCCTCTGGGATCATTTTCCTTCTTCCTGAATTATATCCTTTGGAGGTTGCTTTAGTTGTATAAACTAAATCCAAAGCTACCTGCTGAAAATGCCATTACTCTGGCAAAAAAAAAGAGTTTACTACATTTGGCATTTGGTTGTGTTTTTGTTTGAAATGTAATTATTTTATCCTTATTCTTAAGAAATATTTTTGTTGAATATAGAATTCTGAACTGACAGTTTTTCTTAGCACATTAAAAATAATTAAAGATAACTCTACTTTGTACAGTTGTTAACATAGCAGTTTAGTTTTTGTTTCATTGTAGAATATCTTTTCTCTTTCGCTGCCTTTAAAATCCTCTTTGTCTTTACTGTTTTGTAATTTCAGTACACTGTGTTTGGATATTTCTTTTTATATTGTTTGAGTTTTTTGGACCTTCTGACTCTGACAAATGGGATTTTATCAATTTCAATAATTTTATCAATAAATTGATTTTTTCAATTCAGGAAATTTTCAGCTGTTGTATCTTTGAATTATTTTATTATTTATGTTCTTTCCTTCTGGGGTTATGGTTAAATGCGTGTTAAATTTTCTAACTCTATCTGTATGTCCCTTAACCTTTCTTTCATAATTTTTATCACCTTATCTCTGAGTACAGCATCTATAATTTCTTTGGACCTATTTTCCAGCTTGCCTTCTTTCTCTACCTAATCCACAGAGTTTTGAATTTCATTATTGTATTTTTTTACTTCTATAAATTGTATTCTTTTCTTTTTCACATCTTTCTTATCAATTCCAAGAATATTGTAACTATCATTCTTTCAATTCCTTCTTTTTTTAATATGTGTAAATACTTATTTTTTTTTTTTTTTTACTATATTGCATAATTCATATATCTGTAAGCTGTAAGGTCTAATTGTAGAGTTTGTTCTTTCTCTTGATTTTTTACCTGTGGTTGTTTGTGGGCATGCACTCTGCTTAAAAATTTATTTCCTGAAATTAGTTGTAAGGTAGTGCTTAAAGTAAAATTTTCAAAAGAGGATCTGTGTTTGCTTCTGAGTGTGGAACTATCAATAGAAATTCTTCAATTCTTCTTTCTCATTTTACCTCTTTTCTCATTTGATAATATCAAAGGCAAGAAAGACATGTCCTCCCACTATTTTTCTCTGCAGAATCAGTTTTTTCCAGCTCATTCAGTAAAGGCCCTTTGAGAGTCCTGCATCATGTGTACAGTTCAAATTCGGCCTCCTACCTTGCTCATGTGCCAAGCTTTTCCTCTTGTCTTACTCAGACACAACCAATATGGAAACCCCTGCGCTAGGCTGAAGGGTCAGCAGAAACCCTCAGGGCAAACACTAGCTTCAAGGCACAGTTATATCTTTGGATTTGTCCTTCCTTATATTTTATAAACTCTGATTCTTTTCATTATTCCAGCTCAGCTTTACCCTATAAAAGATTTCTAAAAAAATGTTTGGCACTCTTAGGTGTTAGTGATGGGTGAAGTTTTCCTGAATATCTAAACTGCCATATTTCTGGAAAAAAACTGATAAGTATAGTTTTCGTTCCTACCATAGAATAGTATTTGAAGCAAATTTGATATGATATTAGCAGTGATTATCCCTGTATGATGGAACTTTTTATTTTTTTTGCCTATCTTTGTCTATCCATCTCTCTCTCTCTACCTACCTATCATCTTTCCATCTATTCATTCATCTACCTATTATGACTTCATATTGCTTTGGTGATTTAAAAAAAAATTACTTTGAATAAACAGTAAATTCACTCTGAATTTCCTGAAAGTAGGTGTATAAAATAAACCCCAGCAAGCTACTGAAAATGCCATTGCTCTGGCTATTAAAAAATGGAAACGTGCTCAGATAGATTGAGATAGATAAGCCTGAGTAGGAAAAAAAAAAAAATCAAAGTTTCAAAGGAGACAAAAGATAACGTAATAACAAAAAAGTAAAATAGGGGGATAGGCCTGTAAGAATTCTTCGAATATGCTTTGGGGGAGAAAATTGTGTAAAAAGAAATAGGAAATTTCAAATGTAGTATGTTAAAATGACAAGTAAGCATTTGGAGGATGTGGAAATTAACAGTAAGGCTGACTGTGGATCTGGTGCCAATTTTCCTAGAGCCTTGCTGCAGAAATCTGTTTGGGGGAGAGACTGGACATACTCAGAAGGCGGATCACACATCTGCCAAGGTACCAAGGAGTGTGAGGAATAATTAACGAAGCACTGTTGGATAGTTTAATTTTTTTTGTTCTTCAACATTATGAAGAAAGACTACTCATTGGAGAAAATGCACCTTGATCTGTAAGGCAGGTGGGACAGGGTGAACAATGAGTTTCCAAGTCAGAAAGGAGCTAACCCTGAAAAAGGGCAAAGAAAAAGATACTTGGCAAAAAGATACATGCAAGGGGTGTTATCTTTCGGTGAGTATGGCAACTGACTGGAGTTCAGCAGGCTTTCCCTGGACCTGATTAGAATAGCTCTTCTTTAGGAAAAAATTGTGCATGCACGTATAGGGGCCAGATTCTCAGGGCTTTCTGAAGGTGTCTCTAAAATACCATTCTGGACCAGAGATCTCAGGCCTCAGGAATTTGCCACAGTTCATTCTTCCATTTGCTCATCAAATATTTCAAATAAATCAATTTTTGAGTGACTATTACCTGCCAGGATGTGCTAAGACTAAGGACATAGTGTGGAACAAAAGATGTGATCCCAGTGTCCTGGTATCAGGGAGCATGAAGTCTATGTGGAGTCCCTGAGCGGTGCAGTTAACATGCTTGGCTGTGAACTGAAAGGCTGGAGGTTCAAGTTCACCCTGGGGCACCTTAGAAAGATCTACTTCCAGAAAATCAGCCATTGGAAGCCCAATGAAGCACAGTTCTACTCTGACACACATGAAGTCACCATGAGTGGGGATCGACTTGATGGGAACTAGTTTGTTTTTTGTTTTTTGGTTTGCTCACCATCTTGAAAATTTTAATTTTTGAACATGGAGCCCTAGATTTTTATTTTACACTGAGCTTCATAAGTTATGAAGCTGGCCCTTTTCTCACTAATTATTTGTTGAATAATTAATAGCACATGCCCCAAACAAGGAAAGTTGGATAGATAGAAGGTAGGTGGATAGGCAGACAAGTAGATAGACATTTTTTTAATTTCTTTTGGCTCTGAAGTAATTCTTCAAGCTTTCTATCCTCCTTTCTACCTTTGAAGGATATTTGACCAAATATCAGTCTGTCTGAAACAAAAAACAAAAAAACAGAGAAGTATTAAGGAGAAAAACCAAAGATCAGCACACAATAAAAACTGATTAATTTGGGGGGTATATATACATTATGATGATCTTTAAAAGTTGCCTTGGATATAAAAGAAAAACCAGGATAGAGATGTCACATGATATACCCAGATCCTTATCTTTAACAGCTTTCCACAGTGGTCTGGATTTGCACAAAAAAGTTAAGAATCCTGCTCTGTAGGGAAAGTCATTTTGAGAAATCTACCTACATTAAATTGCTATATTTATCACCGCATTTAGGTGAAATTTCAATCAAGAAGTAACCTTGGTAGGTTTCAGTCCCCTACTTAAAATGTAAGTAAAATCACCCCTGCCCAGTAGTGTCACTGGAGGGTTGCAGGGTGTGCGTGTGTGTACTTCACCAGGTGACAGTGTCAGAGGAGCTACACCAAAATGACTGTCTATAAAATTTTTTATGCAGTGTTTCAGCAAATATTCATTACTTTTTTATTAAAATTTTTTAATGAACATTTTTGTTATAAATTTGTTTTCATAAACCCAGCTTACATGTATCAAAATGCCTACGAGGCTAAAACTATGCTAATGTACTTTTTGAACTTTCTAATGTGCTCTATCAGAGCTGTCATTATTACCCAATTACAATGATGCTTCAGATCACATGGTTTCCGCTGCATGCACCACAAACATGCACTGTTGTATTTGCTGCTAGTGAGGTTTTTATAGTCACTGATTTTATCAAATTTTCTGGTGTTTTAGCTACAATATTGTGGCAATTAGCATGGGGGGGCAACACCATGAGTTACCACAATGGGTGACACCAACCCTAGTGACACCACTGCCCCTGCCAACTTGGAAAGAATTCCATTAAGTTAAATGCTCAGAGATATCCCTACAGGAAAGACTCTTGTATGAATACGCACAAAGAAAAAAAAAAAAACCGCTGCCGTAGAGTCGATTCTGACCCATAGCGACCTTATAGGACATAGTAGAACTGCCCTACAGGGTTTCCAAGGAGCACCTGATGGATTCCAACTGTCATTCATTTGGTTAGCAGCTGTAGCTCTTAACCACTATACCACCACGTGGTATTATATTGATTTAGATTAAAAGCAGGGTACCTGGTAACTGTTGGTGGGTTCCGACTCATAGTGACCCAATAGGACAGAATAGAACTGCTCCATAAGGCTTCTAAAGAGTGGCTGGTGGATTTGAACTGCTGATCTTTTGGTTAGCAGCCAAGCTTTTAAGCACTGTGCCACCAGGGCTACAAAATCAGGGTAGTCACTGAATAATTGGAACCAGAATATAAAGCATAAGGCACATAAAATGCATTAATGGAGAAGTAGAACGAAGCCAAGTATATCTTGTCCAAAGGACTTTGCATGTAAAAATATTCCATTAAGAAAAAGAGTATTTGGATGATGTATTAATGTTACTATACATAAAAAACAAAACCCAATGTTACTATGGACTATGAAATAATTTCCTAGGAAAACACTGACTGCTTAAATGATTACATAAAACATTGTCTAGCCTAGAGTGAAACCTTCCTTCAATTTTGAATACTGTCTGCCAAAATGAATCATAGGAGCAGAATTTAAACATCATAGTATCTTGTGAATGTATAATTTTTTTCTAACATTGCTTGTGGGAGTTTACACCCTAATTAGATAGTTAAGAAGAGCTCTACTTTTTAACCCTTTAAATGTTTCCTGTTTGACATAATCTTCTCCACTTTGCTACTAAAGGATAGCTAGTAATTAGAAGCTTAGTATGGTTAGCCCTCCATATCCAACCAACCACGGATCATTTGTTTGAGCTGTGTTCGCCTGGAGTCTTGGTCATTCGCTACTTGTGTTGTATGAACACTTTTTTTATGTGTGTCATTCATTATTCCTTAAACAATACAATAACTATTTACATAGCATTTATATTGTATCAGGAGTTATAAGTAATCTAAAAACAATTTAAAATATGCGGGAGGATGTGTGTTATATGCAAATACAATGACATTTTATATAAGGGACTTGAGCGTCTGAGAATTTTGTTCTTTGAACATTCTGGAACCAATTCCTTGAGGCTAGCAAGGGACAACTGTAATGAATCTTTTTTTTTTGTTGTCATGAAGATTCAGACTTTTCATTCATATATGTATTATATGATTAAGTGCCTGTTCTATGCTAAGCTTTTGCTAAGGTTTTGAAATAAAACATAAGACAAAAATCTTGCTCTCAGAGAATCTGTGTCCAGTGAGAGAGATGGGTGTAGAAATCAAGAAACACAGTAAAGCAAAGCAGATGCCATCAGAGTTATACTTTTAAGTATGGCAGCATTAGTATTGGCATTATAGTTTTAATACATGGCATCATCAATATTTTAAAATAGTAGTATTGCTGTGGTATTAGTGTGGTAGACTGTATTTTCCAAAAATGGCCATAGCAATATTTGTGGTCTCATATGCTCTTTCAGAATCTTGCCAATCCCCTGTCAATAACCCGCTGCCATCGAGTCAATTCCAACTCATAGCAACCCTGTAGGACAGAGCAGAACTGCCCCATAAAGCTTCCAAGGCTGTAAATCTTTACGGAGGTAGACTGCCACATCTTTCTCTTGCAGAGCAGCGGGTAGGTTCGAAGCGCCCATCTTTCCGTTACCAGCCAAGTGCTTAACCACTGTACCAGTGGGGCTCCTCCCCCGTCAATAGGTGCAGTCTATTTTCCATAGAATGCAGCTGAAGTAGCTGTGTGATTTCTAATGCTAGGTCAAGGAAAGCAATTTGATTTCCACCTGAATTGCCGTCTCTTGGGTTGCTCTTGGAAGTCAGCCACCATGCTGTGAGGAAGCCCCAGCCCTACGGAGGGTGGAGGGTGTGGGTGTTTTGGCTGCCAGTCCTGGCCAAGGTCTCAGTTGACAGCCAGGAACAACTGCCAAGCACATGAGCTAGCATCCTTCAAATGATTCCAACACTCAATCTTCAAGCCATCCCAGATGACTCTGAGTAGGGCAGAGAGGAGCTATCCCCACAGAGCCCTGCCCAGATTTATGAGCAAAAAAAAAAAAAAAAAAGTCATTATTCTATTAAGTCACTAAGCTTTGGGTGGTTATTATGCAGCAACTGATAATGGAAACAATTATATAAAGTATTAGTTGGAAGATGTATAAAAAATTTATATTATAAATAAACATGTGATTTAACAAAGGAACATACAAATTGATGTAGAGGTTTGGCCATATAATCTCATTTGAACAGGTGACAACATCAGGAAAAAAAAAACTTCATTAAATAAATGCACTTTGTCAAAAAAAAATTTTTTTTTTGCAAAGACACTTGAATTATGAGTAAGATTTAGCCAAAAAAGAGATAGTATAAGCCCATGAGGCTGGGGCTGAACAGGAATACAAGAAACAGCAAAGGAATGCAGAGATGACTCACTGAGATGGTGGAGTGTGGAGAATAGTGAGTGGTCCAGTTAGGAAGATTTTTTAAAATGGAAGCAGAGACCCAATACTGAGCTGTGAAATCAATTCAGAGAAACAGATCAGCATTTAAATAAAATGAAACAGAACCAAACAGATAGAATAGAATAATAAACAAAATAGTAGAATGCATTGCATATAGTAAGGTTGAGTACTGTGTTGTGAAACCTTAATTTATGCGATTACATAAATGTGTGAACCTGGGTTATGATATAAAATGATTGACTGTAAACAAATAAGTGAACAAACAAAAAACCCAAGTCAGTTGCCATTAAGCTGACTCTGACTCATGGTGACCCCACGTATGTCAGAGTAGAACATACTCCATAGGGCCTTCAATGGCTGACAGAAGTAAATCACCAGGCCTTTCTTCTAAAGCAACACTGGGTGGACTTGAACCACCAATCTTTTGGTTAGCAGCTGAGTGTGTTAACTGTTTGCACCACCCAGGGACTATGGTTGACTGTAGGACCACCAAAAACGTTTGAAAAACACTGTAGAGTTTAAGTTTGGAGGGACAGTAAGAGAGAAGACAGTAATGGTAGGTAGGAAGACTGCTCTACTCCATCTCCAGCACTGCTGCTCTAGAACCAGCCTCAGTCTCTCACATCTTTCACCTAAAATTAATGGGTTTAAATACTTTATGAAGCATTTTTGGGGGTACATTTATTTTAATTAATATTTACTGATTTTTCCTGACATATTAGTTTCATTATATATTAGTTTTGACATCTGAGAATATGTATCTACCTCCTGTCTTTATATTACTTCTGCTCTCATTCATGTGGTTTCTGGATGAATGAGCACAGCGTTGTGACATATTCTTTTCATCAAGAAAGATATTATTATACAAGAATGAAAAGAAAGTTTACCAGTCTACGCTATGTTCAAGAATTTAAGATTTTGAAGAGATTTGCAATCTACTATCTGCTTTAGATTGATCACTGAAGAAAAACCAATTCTCTCTTTAAAAGTATTAATAAACCAAGCAAGCACCATGTAAAGAGAGCCTTGCATATTGGTACAGCCTTTTTGTAAAACAGCATCTTAAGAACCACTCTCTGAGATGTATAACTCAGTGGGAGCAGAGATACAAATATGAATGTCTAAGGACATTTAGAAGTAACTCAGATTAAAAAAATAGCAGATAATTCAGTAGATTACAGACCCTTACTTAAGATGATGGAATGTGGTCATAAAATATAGAGTTATAAAGGGTGTACAGAAACCAGTAAATATAATAATAGCTAATATTTAATGAATGCTTATTATGTGCCAGCCTCTGTTTTTATTATTTTAGAAATATTATTCTATTAGACACTAGATTCTCATAATATCCTCATGAGGTAAGTAATAATGCAGATTATACAGACGAGGAAACTGAAGCACAGGTATATATATACAGATATATATATATACATATACATATATATATATAAACAACTTGTCCAGGGTCAGAGAGTCAGGCAGTTGCAGGGTGAGGATTTGAAGCCTGGGAGTATGGTGCAGAGCCATACTGCACTATGCACCCCTTGGTTTAAACTGTTCACGCATACACAAACACAGATAAGGGTTAGAAGTTAATAAAGGTCTGGTTTTAGGGTAGTAAGACTATGAATACTTTTATTGTTATTCTAAATTGTCTGTAATATATTAATACGTTTAAACAAAACAAAACAAAACAAAAAAACCCGAGAAATTTGATGACTAAGAGTGAAAAACAAATGTAGTTTCAATCAAGAAATACTGCAGTTGATTGCACATTATATGAATCCTCAAAACCTACTTTGAGCCTCATTATTTAAGCTACATCTGTTATTGCAGGTCAAATTTCCATTATTTGTAAGACCACGCAGAAATTCTATTTCTAAAGCTGCGTGTTCTATTCTTGTTACGGATTTTCAGACCAAGTAACATATGGTGCCATTTTTTATAAAGTTTAATCTGATTTAGTTACTCTGTGTTCCCACCCCCAGTCTCTCCAACCCAATGAATACTGCAAATGTATTTTTATCATTCAAATTCAAAACTAGATCCATATACATCAACACTAAGTAAGTATGTCTATTGGGGGCTGGAGAGAACCAACTGAACTTTAATTTTCCCAAGCTGTATTACGTAGAATTCTCAGTATTCAAGACAGAACTTTCTCTATTAATAGAATATCTAGTGGCTCTCTTGTTATAGAGCAAAAAAAGAAAAAAAGATTTTTTTTCTTTTTTTGCTCTATAACAAGTCCAGAAGTCAAAGATGTTTTAAGCTACTGTGTTTGTTTTTTATTTTAAGTCAATGGACACTTTACTAATTGTCTTTGTAATTTGGGGGAAAGGGTTTTTTATATGCTTTATTGGTCAGTATATTCTAGATTATGTTTTGGTAATAAATTAACCTCAAAATCTAAATGCCTTAGACTTCCACTTCTAGCTAAGCTAGAGTATCGAACCACCAAACTCACTGCCGTGGAATCAATTCCAACTTACAGCAACCTTATAGGACAGAGCAGAACTGCCCCATAAGGGATTCCAAGGCTGTAAATCTTTACAGAAGCAGACTGTCACATCTTTCTCCTGGTGGAGCTACTGGTGGGTTTGAACCCCCGACCTTTCAGTTAACAATTGAGTGATTTAATCACTGCACCGCCAGGCCTCCTAACAGAGTAACAGGGACCATATTTACCATGCTACCCTCCTAAAAAAAACTGGACAATGAAAGGTCTTGATTATTGATTAATAGGAAACAAATAAGTTGAGTCCTATAATTAGAATATACTATGGACTGCCAGGAGAATGAACAAGTCTGTCTTGGAAGAAATACAGCCAGAGTGCTCCTTGCAAGTGAGGATGGTGAGACATTTCATGTACTTTGGACCAGGCCCTGGAGAAGGACATCATGCTTGGTAAAGTAGAGGGCCAATGAAAAAGAGGAATACCCTCGATGAGATAGACTCACACAGTGGCTGCAACATGGGTTGAAGCATAACATTGATTGTCAGGACCAGGTTTCATTCTTTTGTACATAGGGTCATTGTAAGTCAGAACAGACTTGACAGCACCTAACAGCAACAACAACTTACTGCTTTGCGAGAGTTTCCGGGTCACAGTGTATAACAGAATGAAATGTTGACTGGTCCTGCACCATCCTCACAAAAGTGGGTATGTTTGAACCCATTCTTGCAGCCACTGTGTCAGTTCTTGTTAAGGGTCTCCCTCTTTTTCACTGACCCTCTACTTTACCAAGCATGATGTCCTTCTCCAGGGATTTGTTCCGCCAGATAACATGTCCAAAATTAGCGAGACAAAGTCTTAAAATTCTTGCTTCTAAGGAGCATTCTGGCTGTACTTCCTTCAAAACAGATTTGTTCATTCTTCTGGAAGTCCATGGTATATTTGATATTTCTTTCATCAGCATAAAATTCAAATACATCATTCTTCTTTAGTTAGTCTTCCTTTTTCATTCACATGCATATGAGGCCTCTGAAAATATCAGGACTTGGGTCAGGTGCACCTTAGTCATCAAATGTACAGGGAACATTTTTAAAAATAGATTATATTTTGTGCCATAAAACAAGTTTCAATAAATTTAAAAGGATTTAGTTTCTAAAAAGTATGATTGCTAACCCAAATATAATTAAATTAGAAATCGATAAGAGAAAAATCTCTGGAGAAACTTTGAAAAATTGGGAAACTAAATAATACACTTCTAAGTAACCCATGGGCTAAAGAAAAATATAAAAAAAGAAAATTAGAAATTGAACTGAATGAAAATTAAACACAACCAATGAAACTATGTGCTACTGAAATGATGCTTAGGAGGAATTTATTGCACGAAACACTTATATTAGAAAAGAAGAAATAGCTGTAATCAATAATGTCAGTTTCCATCTTATAAAACTAGAAAAAGATGAACTTAAATTAAGCGGGAGGAATGAAACAATAAAGTCAGAGTAGAAATAAATCAAATAGAAATTTTAAAACAATGTGGAAAAATCACTGATATCAAAAGTTGGTTCTTCAAGAAGATCAAACAATTGACGAACACAAATTACCCGTCTCAGAAATAAGAGAAGTTACATCACTACAGACTCCACCGATGTTTAAATGACAATAAAGAAACGTACTGAAAAACTTCATGTCAAAAAATTAGATAATTTAGGTGAAATAAACAAATTCTTTGAAAGATGCAAACTACCAAAAACAAGCACTCACATACGCTAAAAACAGTAACTTAACCAAGGTTTCATTCTTGTTTAAGCTACATGTCCTTTGAAGATTTATGGGAGCTTTGCTCCACTGACTCACTCAGGCTTTGAAAGCTGCATTGAAGATGCCTCATCTGCTGCATCGGGGCAAGAGCAGGACTGAAGAATCAGAATATGACTTGTGTTCACGCTTGGCCAGTAGTCACATGGCTCTACCTAAATGCCAGGGTGTTGGGAAGTGCATGGCGAGCTTAAATGTCTCTTTCACAGACTGACGATAATTCAGTCATGATATCCAATGCTACTACTTACCAAAAGGGAAAAAAATGCACACCGACAATTCTAAATATCTCGAATTACATTCTGTATTATACCCAACAGCAATTTTAGATAAGTAGTTTCATTTTGGGAATGAATGATTTAATCTTACCACTCTCAGTTACATCAACACTACACATTTGACGTTTTGTTTAATACTGTAGATAATTTGACTGTTTGAGAGCTCCAATAACTTTGCAATAATCAGCAGAATATACTCCTACATTAAAGTTTAGTTTGAAATAACAATTTTATTTCCTACGCACTATGTCATTGCTGTGTTGGAGAACAGTTTGAGGATTTAAAAATCAAGCACTGTATGGCTCTTTTTGCATTAAAATACCACCTAGGGCCTGACAATACAATATTGATAACTGTCATTTCATTTTGCACACAGTAATTTTAGTACCATATGCAGACAGTCCCGAACAGTATCTTTTTGATATGTAAAACGGTGAACAGGGAAAGTCGATGTCTTGGATTCTTAGAGGTAAAAAAAGCTCTTCTATAATTAGAGTCTAGAGCTAATCAGGGGAAACATTATAAAGAACCCCCATGCTCCCTGAGAGAGAGGGAAGAAACTGATACATATTGTATTAAAGTATCCAACCAGTTCATTCCTAATAACTGGCTGTATATACTTCACTAATCTCTCTAGTTCTTGTTCTAAATCTCCAGGGATTATATTCCTTTCTTTGCTAGGATCCCTGTACTGATTAGCTTGCAAAATTCCTATTAAAACAAGACAAATACATTTTTGATATGTTGGATAAACTTTATAGCAACCCAGAACTGTTTATTTCTCATCATTTGATTCCATTTGAAATCAGTAAATCTTTTTGCTTCATAAAACTTCATTGGATCTTGTTAAAAAAAAAAAAAAAGGGGGGAGTTTACAAATTAAATTAGACAAAAGGAAAGAAAATAGGGCTACTGATGATCTATTCAGCTCCTAAACTTCAGGAGTTTGGGAGCACAGAGGGAGAGTGCTTTATTTTCACATGTATTTTCCCCTTGGATGTTCCTACCAATGACCTGCTTGTGTTAACAGAACCAAAACTCTGGCATCAAGCCTAGCAAGTGTGCATGTGCTTAATGAGATCAATTTTTGCATTCACTGATTCAGATAATGTCTTTCAGCATCTACTACTATGAGGTACCACACTAAAAAGTATGGAAAAAATATTTGTGTATATAAAAAATATATATATATATATTTAAATTGTACTCACTATCACAGCTGTATTTCTAAGTAACTTTGAAAAATTCTATTTAAATTCAAGAGTTGGTAAACTTAAACATAAAATAATATACTAAATTTTTCCAATTAAAATAATATACTAAATTTTTCCAATTAAATTTTGCTAGCTTTTATTTTATTTTTTTAGTGAAGCAAGAAAGGAAATAAATTAAAATTAGAAGGAAATTCTTTTCAGGAAGCTTGAGAAATATCCCAGTAGTTAATTTTCATTTTACCTCAGACTAGGATAAATAAAAATTAAGGTCATTTAAAATCCTCAGAAATGGGAATTTCAAGTAAAGATGGCCATATGAAGTAATTTTCTATTCTAGTCTACTTCTAAATTCACCATCATTAGCAGCAAATGAAATTATATAAAAAAAATTTATCTTCAGTGAAGCAATGTCATGTCCATAATCCAAACAATAAACTGTGAATTAAATATTGTGAAATACAGGCCAAAATAAATAAAGAAGCTGTGAAAGTTGATACATAACTCCTTTCAAAATCTTACCTATTTTGGTCCCTAAAGGTAAGAGCAGAGTCTGAGTACATGGTGTAGCATGGAATAAGAAAGGACTGTTGCAATACAAGAGAGCCATATGCCTACGGCTATATCCACTGTCTATAACTTATGTCTTCATCTAGCCTAAGGAAGCCATCAGTGGGGCAAGAAGGTAAAGAAGGGAAGAGAGATTTCTAAGACATAATAGGCTGAACATATGCATTGATATCTGTTCTGTCCGGAAGTCGCATCAGAATGACATAGTGTTATAAAGGATAAAAACTCAAAAAACAAAAAGAATATGAGAAGATTCAATGATAGATGAAGTGTCAGCAACTGAGAGAAATGGAAAGCAAGTGGAAAAACAGTGATTGACTAAGCACTGGGAAAGATAAAGCCTGAGTGCCTGAACAAAAAGGATGCAAATGAAGATTTAAGCCCCAGAACCTTGGAAAGATTCAGGAATTAAAGGGAAGAGGTACTTCAGGAGTGGGAGTGAGAGGTTGGGCTGAAAAGATGGGATCTTGCTGAAATCTTTATACTGAGCAGTCAGACCCCTAGGTAGGGTAGGGTTTATTGTCTGAAGAAATTACTAGAGAGCTGGCAACTTGCAAAACACTAGGCACAATGGAGATCTGGAATGTTAACCTTCTTGAAACTGAAAGTTTTAGGAAAAATTGGATTGCATTTTCTCTAGATCAGTGGTTCTCAAATTGTGGCCCCAGGATCAGCAACACCAGCAACACCTGGAAACCTATTACAAATGCAAATTCTCAGATTCTACCTACTGAATCGAAAACTCTAAGGGTGGAGTCCAGCAATTTGTGTTTTAACAAGCCCTCTAGGTGATTCTGGGAGTCCTTGGATAGCACAAACACTTAAGCCCTTGGCTACTAGCTGAAAGTCTGGTGGTTAGAACCCACCCAAAGGCACTTTGGAAGAATGGCCTGGAGATCTACTTCTGAAAGATCTCGGCCATTGAAAACCCTATAGAGTGCAGTTCTATTCTGAAACACATGGGGCTGCCATGAGTCGGAATCAATCCTATGGCAACTGTTTTTTTTTTTTTTAGGTGATTCTCGGGCACACTCAGGTTTGAGAACTACTGCTCTAGAGAAACTGAATGGCTCTAGAAGTCTGGTGCCAGCCAGATCATCCTACCATGAAGACTAAGAGTCGGCTATATACAAGCATGCACAGAGTTTCCAAAGTGCTTTATAAATACCGAACACGTAAGGGATCACGAGAAATTTGAGGAAAGTCTTGAAGATGGAATATAGAAACCTAAACAAACAGGAAAAAGGACAAAGAGAGAAGTGTGATATTGGTGAGAGCAGAAGAAAGTTCAAAAACTGTAAAGGATATATATCTCCAGAGACTGGATTCATGAAACCAGACCAGATGCTAAAAAAACTAAATAACGGGAAAACAAAAAATAGCTCTTGGAAACTGAAAGTACGACTGCTCAAATTAAAACAGGAAAAAAAAAAAAAACCCTCTGGAAGAGTTATATGTGAAGGTTATCGAAATCAAAATGTGTCACTGTGTACCAAGCACAGGAAGGAAAAAGTACCTGAGCTAAGCACCAAAACCCAAACCAAACCCACTGCTGTCAAGCCGATTCTGACTTATAGTGACCCTATAGGACAGTGTAGAACTGCCTGAAGTTTCTAAGGAGTGCCTGGCGGATTCAAACTACCAACCTCTTGGTTAGCAGCCATAGCACTTAACCACTACGCCACCAGCGTTTCCGCATTAAGCACATCATCATGAAATATCAGAATAATAAGGGCTTCAGAGATGTGAGAAAAGTGTTACATATAAAGGCTGGAGAATCAAAATGGCACCTAGCAATGCGGCAGCAGCAGCAGCACTGTGTAATCTAGGAGACAATGGAAAAAAAAAGTTCTGTAAATTTCAGGGAGAAAATGGTTTCTAACCAATACCAGGCAAGCTACCTTTCTAGTGTGAGGATAGAACAAAAACATTTTCAGATAAATATCTCAATATTTACCTCCCAAGTGCCCTTTCTCAGAGTGTGCTCCATGTAAACAGGAGGACACGGGATTTGGGAAACAGGGCCATCAACACAAGACACAGAGGAAAGCAATCCTCACAAGCCAACGCCACAGGAAATTCCAAGGGTGTTCTGTGCATCAGACTTAGAGAGTAACCAGCTAACTGGCTCTGGAGAACTGGGGCTCCAGGATCGGACTGATGTCTGTGGTGAGGGGTGGGGGGTATGGACCTGTTACCGGAATGAGGTTCTTGCCTCTCACTGGTTAAGAATGAGCAGGTAAGGCATGTAGAGTTTTCCACATGAGCAAAGCTTTATTGAAGAGGCTTGCAAGCAGAGATGAGGAAGGCCTAGAGCAACGCATACCCCTGTCCCACAGAACAAAAGACGGGCCTGAGTTTTTAAAAGTTCTTGGGTGGGAAAAGATTCATGTTTACTCATAGACACAGGCCGGTGTGTGTTAACTAAGGTGCAAGCATAGCAGCTTTCCAAGATGGCTCCTGTCCTGGAGGCCTCTGGGATTCATAAACCAAAAACCAAACCCAGTGCCGTCGAGTCGACTCTGACTCATAAGCGACCCTAAAGGACAGAGTAGAACTGCCCCATAGAGTTTCCAAGGAGTGCCTGGCGGATTAGAACTGTGGACCCTTTGGTTCGCAGCCGTAGCACTTAACCACTACGTTCATAGCAGGACTTAAGGGGTGTTGCGCCTGCACAGTCTCTCGCTCTCCAGGTTCAATTTCCCAGCTGGGGCTGTAGCCCCTCACTGCTCCTGGTGGAAGGTCACACAGTGGTCACAGGTGGATGTTCTGCGCATGTCCTTGGGGCTGGTTTTCTCCAGCTGCTTCTGAAAGACAACTTTAAAGAAGTTTGCAGGCTGTTTTCTGATACCCTGCCCCATTGTTCTGGGGAATGGCTTTGTTTCTGTGCCCTGGCCCATTTTTTGTACTTTGTTTGCAGATTAGGGGGCCCTCTGTTCCCTGTCTTAATAAGTCCCTAAGTTCCACACCCAACCCCCTATTACCTCCCTGACAGTATAGCCTATCTCTCTTTTACATGCTTCTCCTCTAACCACACCAGTCTCTTTGCTGTTCTTCAAACAGGCACCCTCTGCTCTCAGGGCCTTTGCTCCCTGTCTTAGACCTAGTCTATTACTTTCCCCCTAATCTTTTCCTTTAAGCATTTTTCTATGTGGAAAATAATACTGAACTTGGGAAGAATTGTGACATTAACATGAAAAAAAACAAGGCAATTATTAATTTGAGGAAAAGATTGAACAGTAGAGGAATGTAATTATCGTTCAGTTCTGAAAAATGTTTATACAGTAATATTAATGTAGGTACTGACTACTGATTTTAAAAAGAATAATGATATAATCATAATGGGAGAATGTGAGGGGGGGAAGCATGTGAGGCAGAGGCGGTGTGAGTGGGCTAAATTCACACATTCCATAATAGGAAGTCAATAGCTAACGTGCAATTGTTAGTCATGACACAGCAGAATAATCATGCTCAGATTCAGGGAAAAGGCTAATGGTGAGCCTGGACTCCAATTAAGTAAAGAATTGATACTAGACAACTGGAAGAATAATGGATATGCTATTAAGATTATATAATAATTCAAAAAGAGCCCTGGTGGTGCAGTGGTTAAGAGCTATGGCGACGAACCAAAGGTTGGCAGTTTGAATCCACCAGCCATTCCTTGGAAACCCTGTGGGGCAGTTCTATTCTGTCCTGTAGGGTTCCCACGAGATGGAATTGACGCAACGGGTTTGTTTGTTTTTATGGTTAATAATACAAATAACAAAGGTTAGGGCCTGAGGAAGAGGGATTTATAAAAACATTAATTTCAAAATATTTCATAGTAGGAAAGAAATAAGAATGGTCTAAAAAATCAAAAACGAATATGTAAAAACTATAACCTCCTAATGTTTTTCATAATCTTTTCCTGTTATCTATAGAAATTCTATGGAAAGAGTAGTGGTACAGTGGTTAAGTGCTCAGCTACTAACTGAAAGTTTGGCAGTTAAAACACACCAGCTGCTCCATGGGAAAAAGATGTGTCAGTCTTCCATAAAGATTACAGCCTTGGAAACCCTATGGGCCAGTTCGACTCTGTCCTATAGGGTCACTGCGAGTCAGATTCAACTAGACGACAATGGGTTTGGTTTCATTTTCCTATGTATTCATATATACAATAAAGCACATAGGTGGCAGGAATACATTTACTTCTTAGACTTAACCAAACACCTCTCGGGATTGGCTTACGGGGCCTGAAGGCTTAGGACCATGGTTTCGTGGGATAACTCAGTCAATTGGCATAATATAGTACGTAAGGTTTATGTTTTACATCCTAGCTTGGTGAATAGTCTCTGGGGTCTTAAAAGCTTACAAGTGGCCATCTAAGATACCACCACTGGTCTCTATACCACTGGAGTAAGAGAAAGAAGGAAACCAAAGATTCAAAGACGAAACTTGTCCACAGGACTAATAGTCTACATGAACCACGACCTCATCCACCCTGAGACCAGAAGAATTAGATGGTGCTTGGCTACCACTACTGACCATTTTGATCAGGACCACAATAGTTGGATCCTGATAGAATGGGAACAAAAAATGGGACAGAACTCAAATTCTTAAAAAGTCGAGACTGACTGTACCATTTCAGACTGGAGGACTCCCTGAGACTATTTCACTGAGATACTGTTTAAACCTTGAACCAAAACTATTCCATGAGGTCATCTTTTAGCTAAATAAAAGATTGGCTCATAAAATAAACAATACCATCCAGGAGTACAGTGATCCTTTAAAAAATCATCTATATGAGACCAAACAGTCAACATTGCCTCAAAAGCAAAGATGAAAGGGTCAAGAGGCAGGGAAACTAGATTATTGGAAATGGAACAACCAGAATGGAAATAATAAGAAAGTTGACACACTATGAAAAGTCTAACCAATGTCACTGAATAAATTCTGCAGAAAATGTTAAAATAGAAACCTAATTTGCTGTGTAGACTTTCACTGAAAACACAATAAAATATTTTAATTTGAAAAAAGAGATTCTAGAAATAAATACTTCTTGATGTTTTTGAACTTTATAGGAAGTGAAGCAAATCTTTCAGCTCCAATTACATTACTTTTTTTTTTGCTTTTTAAAATTTCATGTTAAAAAGTAATCATTTGTAATAAAAAACATTGTATAATATCATTTAATTTTTTTATTCTATCCACTTATCTTATTTTTCTAAACCTCCACCCCCCAAAAAAAAACAGGCAAACCCATTACCATCAAGTCGATTCCGACTCATAGTGACCCTGAAACCTCTACCCATCCACACTTATATCTGCATAAATACATGGAGAACATCTAGAATGATGTTCACCAAATGTTAATGATTTTTGTTCTGAGTGGTGAGACTTGGAGCCACTTTATGCTTTTGTCTTTGTATTTTTTGTATTGGTTGACTTTTTAAAAAATAATAATGATATCGTTCTTAAAAATATTTTTAGAATCTTGAAATTGGAGAAACTATCTTTTAATGACTTTTATGGCTTGCAAGCGATGAAATTGAATGATGTCATTTCCTTTTTACCATGCTGCTGTTTTTTTTTGTATTATAATCTCTCACTATATGCTTTTTTAGCACTCTTATAATTAAACTAGTTGTTTCATGTTGCTCATTTCCTCATTTACCATTTTTTCTCCACGTACACATCATTACCTTTCTTATTCCTATGAGTCACAGGCTTGAGTTTAACTTATAGTATTATTTATAACCCTCTATATAGTTCACATTTGAAATGAACACAAACAGAATGGTCACATTTTTGCAATGGATTTGCTACATAATTAATTTTTCTGAAAAAAGTTTATATATTTGTATATGTCGCTATGAGTCAGAATTGACTCCATGGCAACAGGTTTTTTTTTTTTTTAAATATATATATATATACACACACACACAAACTTTTTGGAAATTTATGAAGGAATATTGTGAAACACCAAATTATGTTTGATATCATAATAAGAGGAAACCGTGGTGGCATAGTTGTTAAGTGCTACGGCTGCTAACCAAAGGTTGGGCAGTTTGAATCTGCCAGGTGCTCCTTGGAAACTCTATGGGGTAGTTCTACTCTCTCTTATAGGGTTGCTATGAGTTGGAAATGACTCGACAGCACTGGGTTTGGTTTGTTTTTTTATCATAATAAGAAAGGTTTTCTGTTTACCTCTGAAACATTCAAACATGTATTCAAAAATTGAAAAAAGGAAGGATTTCTCCTATTTTACTTGTTGGAATCTAAGAGGATAAGCGCTACCTCCACAAACAATAAGGGCAATAAGAACAAAATGACAATAGTTGTAGTCAGGGGCACTATTCAAAATATTAGGAGCCCTGGTGGCGCAGTGGTTAAGAGCTCACCTGCTAATCAAAAGTTTGGCAGTTTGAATCTTCCAGAGGCTCCTTGGAAACCCTATGGGGCAGTCCTACTCTGTCCTATGGGGTTGCTATGAGTCGGAATCAACTCGATGGTAATATGCTTTGATTCAAAATATTTAACACTCTGGCCAGGGGGAAAGCTGGAACCGGAGAATTAGAGCAGAAGTTACTAGAGCTGAATTAGGTCCAGAAGGCACTCCTTGGGGACAGGTATTAATCCATTTGTTCTGAGTTGAGGGGGAAACGGATAAGGGTCTGGGAATGGGCCTAGATCACCCAGAATGGTGGTGGGCATTGAGGAAACAGGCTAGAAACTATCTATCAGTATGGATATGTAGTTAACTACCAGTAGTTAACCACAGCCAGTACTATAGCCAAGGCTGAAGATCAACCTTGGTTACAGTATCTTACATATATAGAGTTAGAATTTTTATACAAATTCAAGCCTAGGAAACAAGGACAAAGTTAAAGGAACTCTGGTAAATCATGGCCTGAAATCCCAGTATCATTGGTCAATGGCTTTGGGTTAAGCATTACCAACCTTTCTTTTAAAAATGAAAGTACGTTTATCAGGCAGTAACATCAACGCTATTGTTAGCTATTGACATTGATGAGGGGCTTTCTTAAAAGGTTAAGAACAGGATACCAAGTGAAGGGCAGTTTTGAAAGAGAGGAGGACAAAGGAGACAATATAAGTAATGGAGCCTTTATATATATGGATGAGCTCATAGCGACTCATAGATCACTATGAGTCCGAATCGACTCTATGGCAAGGGGTTCTTTTTTTTGGTATATGGCTGAGCAGACAACAAATGAAGATTAGACATAAAGAAGGGCAGGGGATGGACTATCAATAATGATAAGACAGTTAGAAAAAATGCCAGAGACAATCTTTTTCTACTTGCTCTCGCCCCCGCCCCCTCCCTGGGCTCCCTTCCAGAAAGAAAACAAGAGTTGGCTTCAATATTTCATCTCATTTTAACAGCAGGGAAATTGCTAGCCATTCCGATGGCAGCGGGGAGGGGGTCTCATGCTTCCTCCTTTCCAGATCTAAAATGCATTTCCTCCTCCATATTTCCTGCTGTATTTTGTTCCAATTAGTAGCTAAATATATTTGCCATAATAAAAACACAGACTTGGAGAACTAGAATAGTTTTAAGTGTTTATGGATAAAACCATCTTGTAATGATCTGTGCCAAACAGAATAGACCCTGATTCCAAAAATCAAGGTTTCTTCAGCCTTGGCAATATTGACATTTTGGGTCAGACAGTTCTTTGTTGTGAGAGCTGTTCCGCACATTGTAGGGTGTTTACCAGCATCCCAGACTTTCCTTTCTAATTGTGTTTAATGTAGGCTAATGTTAACTTTTTTTTTTTTTAATGTTAACACCGGTATTTATTTGCTGATCACATGTCACTGGTGAGCAGGGGGAATTGGCCGATAGATGTAAAAACGTGAGCAAGAAATCAATTGTGGATTTAAAACATTTCATACTAAACCATATTTTCATAGTTAAGCTGTGGCAGCATCATTCATTCATTATTTCATTCAACAAATATTCATTTACCAGGCACTGTTCATGAGTTGCAATCAATTTGATGGCAGTGGGATGGGTCTTGGTCCCTGGGTGGTGCAAATGGTTACCGTATTTGGCTGCTAACCAGAGGTTGGAGGTTTGAGTCCACCTACAGGCATCTCAAAAGTAAGGCCTGGTGATCTACTTCCAAAAAACCAGCCATTGAAAATGCTGTCAGTGCAGTTCTACTCTGGCACACATGGGATTGTGTCTGCCTTGAGTCAGGGGTGGCAACTAGTTTGATTCTGGTACAAAAAGACGTTTGACTCTGTTGTCATGGAACTTACATTTCTGTGTCCACACACAAATATTCCAGTAAAAGGTAAAAATTAGTTATGTGCTAACCGATCTTTGACCTTTATGTCTCTCTGTACTTAAAATCATTCTAAAACAGCATTCAAGAAAGGTAGTTATTTAGGTGGTGCCAGTAGGGGTACAACCGGTGGTTATAAAACTAAAAAAATTCCAATTAATTTAAATGTCCACTTCCCACATAGGTTCCAGGAAGTATCCACACGGAAATACATTCAGTTTCCTGAACCCTGGAAGCTTTTTCTCAACTCCAGATGTTGATGTATTCCACTGTTTCTTCTAGGAATTTATTCTCAACACCCCTCCTCCCGTTAACTCTCCCCCCCTCAAGTCCAATGACTTCTTAAATGTGATTTGTTCATTGTAATTGTCATTCCTAATTATTGTTATCTTCTCCAGAAAGTCTCTATCTTCTCCAAAGCTGAATTAGGGTTCCTATTGGAACTCCCCTAAAACTCTCTCTGTACCCCATCACAGCCTTTATTCTGTGTTGTAATTGTTTGTTTCTTGATGTTATGGGCTGTACCTTGTTCACCAACATATATCCAGTGGCTAGCATATTCTCTGTCATATATCGTGTGCTCAATGTTTAGTTATTGAATAAGTAAATGGATGATTACTTCATTAGGGAAATGCTTCCTGCCATGGATTCTAAAATACAGGACACAGCCTGGCTATGGGAGGCATCCTGCTCGATTCCTAACATCTGTTGTCCAGCTTCCATGGTTTTCATGTATTTCTCGGTCTCTGAGTTTACGTAATTACTAATCTTGCCTTGCCTTTGACATACCCTTTTTACAATAACCGCCTTTTTGAGGTTGATGTTAATAGCCACATTTCACCATCACTATTCTTTAAGTCACTCTTTGTACATTCATCTATATTTCTGTTGCGCCTTATCTAAGACTTTTCCTGGCTTTGCAACTACATTATTCTTTAGTTCAAGTAGTAACATTTTTAAGCATCTATTACGAATTTAGGTCGTTATGAGTTGAAATCGACTAGACAGCAATGAGTTTTTAATAGGTGGCACAGTGGTTAAAATGCTTGGCTGCCAACCCAAAGGTCAGCTGTACAAATAAATGCACCAGCCACTATGACGGATAAAGATTTGTCAGTCTGCTTCCATAAAGATTTACAGCTTTGGAAACACTTTGGGACAGTTTTACTCTGTCCCGTAGGGTTGCTATGAGTTTAAATGGACCAGACAGAAGATTCTGTTGTTGTTGTTTTTTATTATGAATTTGACACTGTGCTTAGCACTCAGTGTATAAAGATGAATGGGTCAGCCCCTGGTCTTGGAAAGCGCATAGTGTGCCACCTGCTTCTTCAACTTGATTTACAATTCCTGCCCCAACTGTGCAAAAGAGGATTACGAGAGGAAAAATCAAAACAAACCCATTGCTGTGGAACCAATTCTGACTCATAGCAACCCTATAGGACAGAGTAGAGCTGCCCCATAAGGTTTCCAAGAAGCAGCTGGTGGATTTGAGCTGCCAACATTTTGGTTAGCAGCCTGAGATCTTTAAGCACTGCACCACTAGGGCTCCATTGCCAGAGGTCATGTTTTCAAGACTGGTTTCCAAACAAGCTTTCAATCTTATTATCTGAGCTCATGTTTGCCCCTTTCAGTCATCATTTCCACTCTCGGATGCCTTGTCTGCCCTATCCTTCTAGCCTAGTAACACCATTTTGTGGCTTTTACAGACCATATCGAAGGGGTCCTGGTGATGAAGTGGTTAAGTGCTTGGGTGCTAACTGAAATGTCAGCAGTTGAAACCCACCAGTGACCCCATCGGAGGAAGATGTGGCAGCCTGCTTCCATAAAGATTACAGCCTTGGAAACCCTATGGGGCAGCTCTACTCTGTACTATAGTGTCACTACGAGTTAGAATCAGCTCAATGGCAATGGAGAGTGGAGACAGACAACATCACTCTCCAATTTCTTACGTTCTTCTTTACTTAAAAAAAAAGCCCTTCCTGAGACTGTTATCCCAGTGAGGCACTTCACTCAACTTGTTTCTGGAGTTCCAGAACCTTTGAAAATCCCTCATTAGGTATGGCTCATTGCCTAGGGAACTGCTTCTTACCTGGATATATTTAGGAGTCGGATCAGACGTGCAATTTTCTTTTCCCAGAGAGAAAAAAGAGGACTCCCACAGAACCTTTTTCTCAGCTCCCTGCTCTCAGATAGGAAAATAATTCCTATGCTGGTGGAAAGTCTGCTAAAATTTCAACGCATCAGTCTTTTCACAGCATTTACGTTATAAAAGTAGATAACTATAAATTAATCATTCCAAAGAAAATGCCTCGACTTAAAAATGGCAAAGAATAAGAATGTATAAGTCACAAAACAAGAAATTTATATTGCCAATAAGGATATTTTAAAAACTCTGCCTCAATAATAGAGATATTAAAATGAAAATACAATAGCAATTTTTTTTTGATTTTCAAGTTATCAGCAGTTATTAAAATGAAATTACCCAGAATTTGTGAAGGTTGAGGGAACAGATACTGTCCTGCCCTGCTGAGAAGATAAATTAGTATCACCTTGTTAAAAAGTAATTTGAAAATATGATTATAGATGCATTTATCTTTGACCTAGCAATTCTACTTTTCAAAATTTATTGCAAGGAATTTATCAGAGACATGAATAAAATACATGTCCAAGAATGTTCACAGCAGCATCTTAATAATTGACATAATAACATTAATGGTGATGATGATGACAGTAATAACTAAAATTCATTAAGTGCCTACTATGTGCTAAGCACTATTCTTATAATTCCATGAGATAGGTACTATCGTTCTTTCCATTTTACCGATGAAGAAGCTCAGACATACAGAAGTGCCTTGCCTATGATCTCAAAGCCACTAAATAGTAGAACCAAGATTCCAACCCAGGCATCGCTAGACTAGTTTGTAATCACTAAGAATCGGGGACTGATAATATTACCAAACATCACATGATGGAATGTTATATAGGCTCTTAAGTCATTTTAAATACTCAGTTGCATCGGAAAATGTTCACAATATATTGTTGAGTGAATAACGCAGGTGAAAAACATCTTTTACAGCCTGTTATCAGTTTTGTAAAAATTAATGCACAGGTAGTCCTCAGCTTATGATGTATTCAGTTACCATGAACCACAATTATCACCTTTCTTTTTTTGTATGTCTTAGTAATATGTTGCAGTACACAATTTGCTGATGTCATTGTTCTTAGATGTTCATTCCCAGCTGTTCAATTTTAGGACTATTTAAAACACTGCCAGGTTTAAAAAGATACTGATAACAAAAGGCAATAAAAATGAAAGTTTTTAATAGATGAGGTATTCGATTTATGTCAGAATAGACAGTATGGAGTCGTCAGAACAGAACCCCGTTGTAAGTCAGGGAATATCTGTGTATATGCTGTGGTAGGCAGAGTTCAGAGTTGATCTCTAATGATCCCTACATCCTGGTGCTCACACTCTCTATAGTCCCCTCCCTTTGAGTGTGGACTGGTCCGAGTTGCTTGCTTTTAATGAATAAATGCAGGAAAAGTGCTAGAATGTCACTTTTGTGATTGTAACCTCTTGTAACCTAATGCTTGCAGACTGTCTTGTTGGCTTTGATTAAAGGAGATGCTATCTTGAAGAAGTGCATAGGGCAAGGAATTGAGGACAGATTCCAGCCAATAGCAAGTTAGGAACTCAGGCCTTTAATCCAACAGTCTTTGTGGAACTGAATCCTGCCACCAATCACTGAGTGAGCTTGGAAGCAGATTTGCCCCAGTTGACCTTGATTCCAGCCTTGTGAGAAACTCTGAAACAGAGGACCCAGTTAAGCCATGCCTGACTTACATGTTGACACTAAATGTTCTTATTTTAAGCTAAGTTTGGGGGTAATTTTTTATGCAGCAATGAATAGCTCAAACATACATATTTACAGAACATTTACAGGACTGTGTCTGCAAACTGTGATTATGATAATACCAATGACTTCTCTTTGCAAACTTGGCTTTTTTTTCATACCTCATTTTTTAAATAAATAGTACATTTTGTTGATATAATTATCCTAACAATCATTGCTGTGTTTGAACCCATTGTTGCAGCCACTGTGTCAATACATCTCGTTGAGGGCCTTCCTTTTTCTCAATGATCCAAAAAAATAATAGCTACCAGTTATTTCAGCCTAGCTACAATCCACACATACATTTTCTCATTTGTTTTGCACAAACATCTGTGAGATAGATATTACCACCCCAGTTATAGATAAACAAACTGAAGTTAAGTAACTTGTCTAGCAATAAAACAATAGAACACTAAAGCCAGAATTCAATACCAGATTGCTTCATGTTTCTCATGTGGGATGTGTACCACTGGTGAAATGATTTTAGGATGGATACAAAGTCATCTTCTGTTTCCTGTGGTACATCAAGATTCCAATAAGCTTAGAAATAACCAGAGCACTCTATTCAATTTTAGATTTTCATCAAGAATATTAACATTGAGTTATTAGTAACATTAAAAAAGTAAACTCTTATGTGGGTGATGCTCAAAAACGTTATCACCAAGTAAAAGAAGTTTTATACCAAAGAGTACATGCTATATGGGTCTATTTCTATGAAGTTCTAGAAAACAAAATAAAACAAAACAAAAACATCAATGATGGGATACAAAAATAATAGTTTTTGCCCCCAAGGGATGGAGATTGACTGGAAAGTGATGTGAAGAAATTACTTGGGGTGATGGACTGTTCTGTACTTTGATAGGGTTTGGGTTACACAGGTCTTTTTTTTTTTCCTTTAAAGTCACTATTGTACAATTGATATTTGTGCATTTATTGTATAGAAATTTTATCTTAAAAGAACTGTAAACAAACATCAAACTCTAGTAAATGACACGCACACTGAAGTATTCAGGGGTAAAGTGTAAAATGCATCAAAAATCGCTGATGAATAGACAGAGGATGGTTAGATAAATAAAGCAAGTGTAGTGACATGTTAACTATAGAACCTATGTGGTAGGTATAATTTGTTCAGCCTTTTTGTGTGTTTTAATAAGAAGGCAGGGAAGATCAGGCTCTTAAATGACAAAAATCTGTTGACTCTTCATTACCTGTTGTTGTTGTTAGGTGTCATCAAGGTGGCTCTGACTCATAGCGACCTTATGCACAACAGAACTGAAAGCTGCCTGGTCCTGTGCCATCCTACAATACTAGGTATGTTTGAGCCCATTGCTGCAACCACTGTGTCAGTCCATTCATTGAGTGTCTTCCTCTTTTTTGCTGACCCTCTACTTCACCAAGCATGATGTCCTTCTCCCGGGACTGGCCCCTCCTGATAACATGTCCAAAGTAAGCTAGACAAAATCTCACCATCCTTACTTCTAAGGAATATTCTGGCTGTATTTCTTCCAAGACCGATTTGTTTGTTCCTCTGGCAGTCCATGGTATATTCAATATTCTTCACCAACACCATAGCTCAAAGGCATCAATTCTTCTTCGCTCTTCCTTTTTCACTGTCCAACTTTCACGTGCATATGAGGTGATTAAAAAGACCATGATTTGGGTCAAGCACACCTTAGTCATCAAAGTGACATCTTTGCTTTTCAGCACTTTAAAGAGTGCTAAAGAGAGCTTTTGAGCACTTTAAAGAGTGCTTTTTGTGAAAGCAGCAGATTTGCCCAATGCAAACAATTACTGCCTAGCAAACAATTATGTTCATTAGATATTCAAGAACATCAGTCTATACTTCTAAATCTGTACTGGATTTCCCTGGTACACATATAAGAAGAGAAAATTATATTAAAAATTTAGAAAGGAGAGAAACGGTACTTAGGTAAAGCACTACAAAAATCTAAAATCTTGTGAAGTCATAACTCATTAAATCAATCACTACCATTTCTATAATTCTCTTCTCTGAATCTTTGACATCCAAAGAACTAAAGTACTTTTGCTTATTAAATCTGAAGGAAGTTGCAAGGAACCAAGACTAAATTTACAATGTTCTCTTCTGGAAAGGAATACTGTTTTTTAAGACGATCATCTATTTGCAACGAATTTTAAAACAAATTGTATCTTTAGCATTCTTCAACAAAGTCTTCATCAATAAGAATATCTGTTTGTATTCAATTTTTTCCATGCACACGTTCTAAAATGATTCTTCACAATAACATTACACATTAAGCGTACTTTTTTTATTTTTATTTTTTATTGTACTTCAGATGAAGGTTTACAGAACTAGTTTCTCATTAAACAGTTAGTACACATATTGTTTTAAGACATTGGTTAACAACCCCACAACACATCAACACTCTCCCTTCTCAACCTTGGGTTCCCTATTGCCAGCTTTCCTGCCCCCTCCTGCCTTCTAGTCCTTGGACCTGGGCTGGTGTGCCCCTTTAGTCTCATTTGGTTTTATGGGCCTGTCGAATCTCTGGTTGAAGGGTGAACCTCTGGAGTGACTTCATTACTGAGCTAAAAGTGTGTCTGGGGGCCATAATCTTGGGGTTTCTCCAGTCTCTGTCAGGCCAGTAAGTCTGGCTTTTTTTTTGTAAGTTAGAATTTTGTTCTACATTTTTCTCCAATTCTTTCCTGGGCCCTCTATTGTGATCCCTGTCAGAGCAGACAGTGGTGGTAGCTGGGCACCATCTAGTTATACTGGACTCAGACTGGTGGAGGCCGTGGTAGTTGTGGTCCATTAGTCCTTTGGACTAATCTTTCCCTTGTAAGCACAAGTTTTTTTTAATCACAAAAGGGAAATCATTCTATTTAAGGTCTATGCATTTCTATGTAAGAGAATTAAAATATGAAGGAAGATGATTCCCCAGAGTTCTTATATAGAACAAGGGCAAACCCATGACCTTTAGGCCACTAAACTACATTTTTATATTCACATATTGGTAAGCTACAATTTTCATTTTTTCATGAAAAATCTACTCAAGGTTGTACTTGAATAGTTCCATTCATCACTTCTTCATATTCTTTTTAATGTGTTCTTAATCCCATTGCTTCATTTATAACCGTCTTTTCTCCACAACTATTAATCTTTTTAAATATGTAAGAATTTCCTCTATCCTTCCACAAATTTTCAAGGAAATGAAATTCGATTACACGAATAATTTTTTTAAAAATCATGTTATAAATACAATTGTCTAGTATCAATGACAATTACTGAATTCTTTCTATAACTTCCACCACACATCTGTCAGTCCGTCGTACTGTGGTGGCTTGTATGTTGCTGTGATACTAGAAGCTATGACACTGGTATTTCAAATACCAGTAAGTCACCCATGGTGGAGAGGTCTCAGTGGAGCTTCCAGACTAAGACAGACTAGGAAGAAAGGCCTGGCTATCTACTTTCAAAATTTAGCCAATGAAAACCTTATGGGTCACAAAAGAATACTGTCCAACTTGGTTGCTTTGGACACATCAATGGGGCAGGATCAGTCACTAGAGGAGGACATGATGTTTGGTAAAGTAGAGGGCTAATGAGAGCAAGGGAGACCACAACAGTGGACTCAATCATGCCAGTGATCATGAATATGGCACAAAGCTGGGCAGCATTTTGCTCTGTTGTATATAAGGCCTCCATGGGTGGGAGTCCACTGGACAGCTATCTATCCACCCACCCATCCACCCACCCACCTACCCACCCACCTACCCACCCACCTACCTATTCTCCATAACTTAAATGGATGTTATTTGATTTTTCCTTCAAATACATTCCTTGAAATAAATCACTGAACTTCACATGAAATTATGCTTACGATTATAAAGGTTCTAAGTCATCCTTCTAAGCAAAAATGATTTTAAAAAGTATGGAAAAATTAAATGGTTAAGACTTTTTTTTAAATTTCACTTTTCAACACTAAATACTAAGTGTGGACGAGAGGCACACAGAGTTCTCATCCCCAGTTTTGTTATTTACAATATAATTTTTTCACATTTTTAAGGTTTTTGCTCCACCAAGGACTCCTAAGATTTACAATAGTTGCATTTTATTCTATAACTGTCATTCTCAGAACTGATGGTTTTGGTTCTATATGTCTGTATCTTTATCATGGCTTCTCCATTTCTAAGCTTTTCTTTTTTTTTTTTGTGACTGTGTTTTATCAAGTAGCTTCTTTTTCAAGAAGAAATATGTATGTTATATCCCCCCAAGTCTTTACATGTAGAAGATCAACAGTCTTTTATCTTAATGCTTGAAAGACAACTTGGCTAGTTCTGAATATATTATTTCTGTTCCATATTTTTATATTTTGCAGAATCACAATTTATCATTACGTTTATGCCTTTGTCTCTATATCACCTCCACTCTAATCACTTTTCTATTTTTGTCCGTCACATTTTTCATTTTGTGTGATTTCCTCAAGCCTGTCCTCCATGTTTCTAAATGTGCTTTCGCTCTTATTTACGTAGTTTATATTCTGTGGCTTCTAAACTAGCTCATCTCTCTAATAATGGCTTTTATTCCTTCCATTTCATTTTAGAGCTCTGCCAGCTATTTTTTCCTGCCTTTTTGCTGTCTCTTCAGTTTTTCTGTTTTCTTTTGGGTCTATTTTTTCACAGTTGTGTAACCCTTAGAGAGGTCATGGTACTTGTGTCTTCTATGGAGAAAGTTTTGAGATTGTTTCTATTTTGGGGGATAAACTACTCTTCTGATAGACTTTTATAATTTGCATTTTGCTTATGCTCTTTTCTTCTTTATTTTATTTTTTGTATGGGGGGGCTGGCACCTTTCTGGCTATTCAATGAAGGTGATTCCATCTGAAGCAGCTATTTGCTGAACACGGAGCTGATGGTAGGGTGACCTGGGCTTGCCCTTGAGTTTTGATTTTGACTGGCCCTCTCAGAATCTCCCTGACTAAATCCGCTACATCCTTTATCCTGGTTGCACAGCTCCACTTCACATTTGGCATTCAGGAGGTCAGTCTGGCTCCTGGAGGCTTCCTTTAGATAAAGAGAAAATGAATGCCCATTGCTCTCGTTCCAGTCTCACCCAGGCCACTTTCAGCAGTGAAGACTATTCTTCCTTTGCCTCACTTTCCCCTACCATTTTACTCTGACTCAGCTTTTGCAGGGATGTCTTCTACCTCTCTTCGAGTTTGCCTAGGCTCCTGCATCTCATTCCTCTATTCAAAGGATGATCTGTGGCTTCTCAGAACTGTGACATTTAACTAGCAAGAAACCTGCAGCCTGCCATAAATCTGAGGAAATGGATAGCATATATGTTCACAATTTATAATTTGGGGTTTTGACTTTGTGGTTGTTTCCCCTGGTCTGTAAGGGAGAGGAACTTTCAAAAACGTCTGTAGTAGCATCTTTAACTGGAAACTTTGCCTACCTGTGAGGCTGGCAGTAGTTCCATCTTTTCTGGAATTTTCTCCAACAAATCAACCACAACCTAGTCTCTCTCCTTCCTGGCCTCTTCATTATGCTTAGTATTTTACCCCTGTATCAGGTCATGTCATTTTTTTATATGTGTAAAAAAAAGAACATAATCTTCATGAATGAGGGGTCACATAAGTTTGGTTTACCTCTTTGTTCTCACTACCTAGTACAGTGCCTAGAAAATAATAGGTGCTCAGTCAGTATTTTGAATGAAATGACATATTAATTTATGAATGAAGTATAAACTCTTGATTTCCAAACAAGACTATATTATCCTTGAAGGCATCCCATGTTATGTCTAGATAAATGAAACAAATTACACACATTATCCATTGCTTTCGAGTCGATTCCAACTCATAGCAACCGTATAAGACAGGGAAGAGCCGCCCCCATAAGGTTTCCAAGGCTATAATCTTTACAGAAACAGGCTGCCACATGTTTTTTCCATGGAGCAGCCGGTGGGTTTGAACTTCCGACTTTTCAGTTAGAGGTCAGGTGGTTAACCACTGCTCTACCAGGCTCCTCAAAAAGGATGATAGAATAATTTATACTATGTACGTTATTAAGCAGAGAGTGAACAAGTGATTACATCTTGAGAATTAAATAAAGAGGTAAATGTAGAGATACACTTGAAAGATTGCTTATCTAGGTTACATATTTCTGAAAGTGAGGGTAGAAGCAAAATGTAGACATAAAAAAGTCAAATAGATGACAAGGAATAGGTAGGGAAATGATGTCACAGGTAAAAATAAAGGAAAATTGTTTGAGCACTAAATAAGTGGGTTTTATTTGTTTTTCGTTCCCGCAACAGAAAAAAAAAAAGAATTTTCAGCAAATTAAAAGAAAATGATTAAGTTTTAACTATGTCTTCAAATTCCAGTGCTGGATTTATGCATGATTCAAAAATGTGTTTGAATTTCTGAAGAGAAAGTTTTAGTTCCCAGTAGTTTAAATATTTAGTTTTCTTACTATTCTTACATAGAATTTCAGATAAACACTCAGAAGTAGCTCAAAAGCTTTGCATACAAATGGCTTTAGAAAAAAAAGTTTTTTTTTTTTTTCTATTCAGTAAGGCACATTTGGTATTTCAAATTTTTAACAGGCAAATAACTAAAATTTATAAACTTAGTTTTTTATAGTATAACCATGTGACAAAACTCAGCTTTTGAGAGTAATAGAATAAAATTTTGGTAAATGTCTAAATTTTTTTTTGTGTGTGTGCTCTAAGTGAAAGTTTACAAATCAAGTCAGCCTCTCACACAAAAACTTATATACACCTTGCTACATACTCTCAATTGTTCTTCCCCTAGTAAGACAGCCCGCTCCCTCCCTCCACTCTCTCTTTTCGTGTCCATTTCACCAGCTTCTAATCCCCTCCACCTTCTTATCTCCCCTCCGGGCAGGAGATGCCAACATAGTCTCAAGTGTCCGCCTGATCCAAGAAGCTCACTCCTCACCAGCATCCCTCTCCAACCCATTGTCCAGTCCAATCCCTGTCTGAAGAGTTGGCTTCGGGAATGGTTCCTGTCCTGGGCCAACAGAAGGTCTGCTGGCCATGACCACTGGGATCCTTCTAGTCTCAGTCAGACCTTTTAACTCTGGTCTTTTTATGAGAATTTGGGGTCTGCATCCCACTGCTCCCCTGCTCCCTCAGGGGTTCTCTGTTGTGTTCCCTGTCAGGGCAGTCATCAGTTGTAGCTGAGCACCATCTAGTTCTTCTGGTCTCAGGCTGATGTAGTCTCTGGTTTATGTGGCCCTTTCTGTCTCTTGGGCTTGTAATTAACTTGCGTCCTTGGTGTTCTTCGTTCTCCTTTGATCCAGGTGGGTTGGCACCAATTGATGCATCTTAGATGGCTGCTTGCTAGCATTTAAGACCCCAGACGCCACTCTCCAAAGTGGGATGCAGAATGTTTTCTTAATAGATTTTATTATGCCAATTGACTTAGATGACCTTTGAAACCATGGTCCCCAAACCCCTGCCCCTGCTACACTGGCCTTCAAAGCATTCAGTTCATTCGGGAAACTTCTTTGCTTTTGGTTTAGTCCAGTTATGCTGACCTTGCCTGTATTGTGTGCTGTCTTTCCCGTCACCTAAAGTAGTTCTTGTCTACTATCTAATTAGTGAATACTCCTCTCCCACTTCCACCCTCCCCTCTCTTGTAACCATCAAAGAATATTTTCTTCTTTGTTTAAACTATTTCTCAAGTTCTTATAATAGTGGTCTTATACAATATTTGTCCTCTTGCAACTAATTTCACTCAGAGTAATGACTTCCAGATTCCTCCATGTCATGAAATGTTTCAAAGATTCATCAGTGTTCTTCATCAATGTGTAGTATTCCATTGTGTGACTATAACATAATTTATTTATCCATTCATCCGTCAATGGGTACCTTGACTGCTTCCATCTTTTTGTTATTGTAAACAGTGCTGCAATAAACATGGGTGTGCATATATCTGTTCTTGTAAAGGCTCTTATTTCTCTAGGATATATTCCAAGGAGCGGGACTGCTGGATCATATGGTAGTTCTATTTCTAGCTTTTTAAGGAAGTGCCAAATCGATCTCCAGAGTGGTTGTACTATTTGATATTCCCGCCAGCAGTGTAGAAGTGTTCCAATCTCTCCACAGCCTCTCCAACATTTATTATTTTGTGTTTTTCAGATTAATGCCAGCCTTGTTGGCGTGAGATGAAATCTCACTGTAGTTTTGATTTGCATTTCTCTAATGGCTAATGATCAAGAGCATTTCCTCATGTATCTGTTACCTACCTGAATGTTTTCTTTAGTGAAGTGTCTGTTGATATAATTTGAACATTTTTTTAATTGGGTTATTTGTCTTTTTGTAGTTGAGTTTTTGCAGTATCATGTAGATTTTAGACATTAGGCACTGATCGCAAATGTCATAGCTAAAAACTTTTCCCAGTCTGTAAGTAATCTTTTTACTCTTTTGGTGAAGTCTTTGGATGAGCATAGGTGGCTGATTTTTAGGAGCTCTCAGTTATCTAGTTTTTCTTCTGCATTGTTAGTAGTCTTTTGTATACGTTTATGCCATGTATTAGGGCTCCTAACATTGCCCCTATTATTTTCTCCATGATCTTTATTGTTTTAGATTTTATATTTAGGTTTTTGATCCATTTTGAGCTCATTTTTGTGGATGAAGTGAGGTATGGGTCTTGTTTCATTTTTTTGCAGATGGATATCCAGTTATGCCAGCACCATTTATTAAAAAGACTGTCTTTTCCCCATTTAACTGTTTTGGGGCCTTTGTCAAATATCAACTGCTCAAATGTGGATGGATTTGTGTCTGGATTCTCAATTCTGTTCCATTGGTCTATGTATCTGTTGTTGTACCAGTACCAGGCTGTTTTGACTACTGTGGCATTGTAAAAGGTTCTAAAATCAGGTTGAGTGAGGCCTCCCACTTTCTTCTTCTTTTTCAGTAATGCTTTACTTATCCAGGGCCTCTTTCCCTTCCATATGAAGTTGGTGATTTGTTTCTCCATCTCTTTAAAAAATGTCATTGGAATTTGGATCAGAATGGCATTAAATCTCTGGGTCGCTTTTGGTAGAATAGACTTTATTATAACGTTGTCTTCCTATCCATGAGCAAGGTATGTTTTTCCACTTATGTAGGTCTCTTGGTTTCTTGCAGAAGTGTTTTGTAGTTTTCTTTGTATAAGTCTTTTACATCTCTGGTAAGATTTATTCCTAAGTATTTTATCTTCTTGGGGGTACTGTAAATGGTATTGATTTGGTGGTTTCCTCTTTGATGTTGTTTTTGTTGGTGTAGAGGAATCCAACTGATTTTTGTATGGTTATCTTATATCCTGATGCTCTGCTGAACTATTAGTTTCAGTAGTTTTCTTGAGAATTTCTTAAGGTTTTCTGTGTATAAGATCATGTCGTCTGCAAATGGAGATACTTTTGCTTCTTTCTTGCCAATCTGGATACCCTTTATTTCTTTATCTTGCCTAATTGCTCTGGCTAGGACCTCCAGCACAATGTTGAATAAGAGCAGTGATAAAGGGCATCTTTGTTTGGTTCCTGATCTCAAGGGGAATGCTTTAAGGCTCTCTCCATTTAGGATGATGTTGGCTATTGGCTTTCTATAAATGCCAATATGTTATGTTAAGGAATTTTCCTTCTATTCCTATTTTGCTGTTTTTATCATGAATTGGTGTCGAACTTTGTCAAATGCCTTTTCTGCATCAATTGATAAAATCGTGTGATTCTTGTCTTTTGTTTTATTTATATGATGGATTACATTAATTGTTTTTCTAATGCTGAACCATCCCTGCATACCTGGTATGAATCTCACTTGGTCATGGTGAATTACTTTTTTGATATGTTGTTGAATTCTATTGGCTAGAATTTTGTTGAGGATTTTTACATCTATGTCCATGAGGGATAGAGGTCATAAATTTTATTTTTTTGTGGTGTCTTTACCTGGTTTTGGTATCAGGGATATGGTGGCTTCATACAATGAGTTTGGGAGTATTCTGTCCTTTTCTATGCTCTGAAATACCTTTAGGTAGTAATGGTGTTAACTCTTTTCTGAAAGTTTGGTAGAACTCTGCAGTGAAGCAGTCTGGGCCAGGGCATTTTTTTTGGTTGGGAGTTTTTTGATTGTCTTTTCAATCTCTTCTTTTGTTATGGGTCTATTTATTTGTTCTACCTCTGTTTGTGTTAGTTTTGGTAGGTAGTGTGTTTCTAGGAATTCATCCATTTCTTCTAGGTTTTCAAATTTGTTAGAGTACAATTTTTCATAGTAATCTGATTTGATTCTTTTAATTTGAGTTGGGTCTGTTGTAAGATCACCCATCTCATTTCTTATTTGGGTTATTTGCTTCCTCTCCTGTTTTTCTTTTGTCAGTTTGGACAACGGTTTGTCAACTTTGTTGATGTTCTGAAAGAACTAGCTTTTGGTCTTGATTCTTTCAATTGTTTTTCTGTTTTCCATTTCATTTAGTTCTGCTCTAATATTTATTATTTGTTTTCTTCTGGTGCCAGAGGGTTTCTTTTGTTGTTCTTTTTCTATTTGTTCAAGTTGTAGGGATAATTCTTTGATTTTGGCCCTTTCCTCTTTTTGGATGTGTGCATTTATTCATATAAATTGACCTCTGACCCCAGCTTTTGCTGTGTCCCAAAGGTTCTAATAGGAAGTGTTTTAATTCTCATTGTATTCTATGAATTTCTTCCTTCCATCCTTAATGTCTTCTATAATCCAGTCTTTTTTGAGCAGGGTATTGTTCAGATTCCAAGTGTTTGATTTGTTTTCCTTATTTTTTCTGTTATTGATTTCCACTTTTATGGTCTTATGGTCAGAGAAGATGCTTTGTACTATTTCAAGGTTTTGGATTCTGCTAAGGCTTGCTTTATGACCTAATATGTCGTCTATTCTAGAGAATGTTCCATGTGCACCAGAAAAAAAGTACACTTGGTTGCTGTTGCATGGAGTGTTCTGTATATGCTTATGAGGTCAAGTTGGTTTACTGTGGCATTTAGATCTTCTGTGTTTTTATTGAGTTTCTTTCTGGATGTCCTCTCCTTCACTGAAAGTGTTGTGTTGAAGTCTCCTAGTATTACTGTGGAGCTGTCTATCTCACTTTTCAATCCTTATAAAGTTTGTTTTATGTATGTTGCAGCCCTGTTATTGGGTGCATAAATATTTAATATGGTTATATCTTCTTGGTATATTGGCCCTTTAATCGTTATATATAGTGTCCTTTCTTATCCTTTATGATGGATTTTACTTTAAAGTCTATTTTGTCAGAAGTTAATATTGCCATTCCTGCTCTTTTGTGATTGTTGTTTGCTTGATATATTTTTTTCCATCCTTTGAGTTTTAGTTTGTTTGTGTCTCTAGGTCTAAGGTGTGTCTCTTGTAGGCAGCATATAGATGGATCGTGTTTTTTAATCCATTCTGCCACTCTCCGTCTCTTTATTGGTGCATTTAGTCCATTTACATTCAGTGTAATTATGGATAGGTATGAATTTTAGTGCTATCATTTTGATGTCTTTTTTTGTGTGTTGTTGACAGTTCCTTTTTCCCACTTAATTTTTTTGTGCTGAGTAGATCGTCTTTCTATATTGTCCTTTCCTCGTATTCGTTGTTGTTGATTTTGTTTCTGCTGAGTCTCTATTTTTTTCTTGTATTTTATTTTGATGTGTAGGATAGTTTGTCTCCTTTGTGGTTACCTTAGTATTTGCCCTTATTTTTCTAAATTTAAACCTAACTTTTAATTCTTTTTATCGCCTTATCTTCTTCTCCATATGGAAGATGTAAGACTACATTTCTTAGTCCCTCTTTATGGTTTTAATGCTATCTTCTTTTACATAATAATATTGTTGTTACCCTGTTTTGAGCGTTTTTTAAATCTTGATCTATATCTGTGATTTCCCTGTCTAGGTTGACTTTTGATTGCTCTGCTCAGTCTTGGGTTCTAGTCTTGGGTTGATACCTGATATTATTGATTTTCTAACCAAAGAACTCCTTTTAGTATTTCTTGTAGTTTTGGTTTGGTTTTTACAAATTCCCTAAACTTCTGTTTATCTGGAAATGTCCTAATTTCACCTTCATATTTGAGAGACAGTTTTGCTGGATATATGATTCCTGTCTAGCAATTTTTTTTCTTCAAATTTTTATATAAGTCATTTCCATTGCTCTCTTGCCTTCATGGTTTCTGCCGAGTAGTCTGAGCTTATTCTTATTAACTTTCCTTTCAGGTGACTTCTCGTTTAACCCAAGCTGCTCTTAAAATTCTCTCTTTATCTTTGGTTTTGGCAAGTTTGATTATAATATGTCTTTGTAACTTTCATTTAACATCTACCTTACATGGAGTTCGATGAGCATCTTGGATAGATATCTTCTCATCTTTCACAATAACAGGGAATTTTTCTGCCAACAAATCTTCAACAATTCTCTCTGTATTTTCTGTTATCCCTCCCTGTTCTGGTACTCCAATCACTCATAGTTTATTTCTCTAGATAAAGCTCCACATGATTCTTAAATCTTCTTCATTTTTTAAAATTCTTTTATCTAATTTTTCTTCAAACATATTAATGTCAAGTGCTTTATCTTCAAGTTCAGAAATTCTGCCTTTTACTTGCTCAATTCTGCTCCTCTGACTTTCTATCGAGTTGTCTACTTCTGTAATTTTATTGTTAATCTTCTGAATTTCTGATTGCTGTCTATGGATTTTTCTAGCTTATTAAATTTTTCATTATGTTCCTGAATAATTTTTTTAATTGCTTCAATTGCTTTAGCTATGTGTTCCTTGGCTCGTTCTGCATATTGCCTCATTTCCTTCCTGATGTCTTGAAGGGTTCCGTGTATTAATCTTTTGTGTTCCACCTCTGGTAATTCCAGGAAGGCACTGTCATCTTGAAGATCCCTGGATTCTTTGAGAGCTTGTCGAGGTGATCATGGTCTGTTTCTTTATGTGACTTGATATTGGCTGTTGTCTCCGAGCCATCTATAAGTTATTGTATTAGTTTATTTTATGTTTGCTTTACTATGTTGTAGCTTCTTACTTTGTTTCGTTTTGATATGTCCAAATGGGTTGCTTGAGTGAGCTAGCTTGATTATTTTCGCCTCTGGAGCTCTGATGTCCTGCGCCCAGATGGCTAGAGCTGTTACCATGTGTATAAGTCTAAGAGTCCATTCACTTTTCTTGTATGAATTCAGCTCAGGTGTCCAGGTAGCTGATCATCAAGTGTGTGGTGCAGGCTCTGTCCTACGGTCTTAGAGGGGCAGGGGTGATTGGTGTAGGTACAGGTATCTGGTTGCAGCAGGGGGTCATCCTCTGAACAAGGCAGGGGGCTGAGAAGCATCCCCCACATATCTCTGAGGAAAGCATGTCCCTTTTCCCTAGAGTGTACAGGCGGGTGGGTTGATGGACCATGGGCACTCAATGTTTTTGGTCATAAGGTCTGTGAGGTACCAGTTATCCTTGGACTCCTTTCATTGGTGGCTGGGTGACCTGAGTGGAGCTACCAGTCCTTAGGCCCCTGATGTGGATAGGTGAGGACCCTGTTTAATAGGCAAAGCAATGTCAAACATCAAACACCCACCTCTCCATTGCACAGCTGAAAAGGCTGGAGTCTGCCAACAAGGGCCTATTTTCCTGAAATAGGCCCACACAGGTACATGCAGACGGGAAAGGTACTCAAAGTCCATGGGCTGTTTGTGCCTGGACAGGAGCCACTTTTGTCCTGAGCTCCCCCGGTTAGTGGAGCTGTGAAATTATCTTTTTCCTCAAATTGCAAATTTATTCCTTCTCAATGCCTCTAAGTGCTCAGCGGGGCCTATCTCAGGCCTAGGGAATTCAGCCACTGTAGCTGGCTTGGGAGTGGTGGGGGGGTGGAGGAGGCAGTAAATACATGCAAGTATTTAGCTTTTGCCAATAGCGCCATTCTCCTCAGGTTCCAGAGGTGTGAGTAGGGTGTGTGGCTGGCTGCTTCTCCCTGAGGAAACTGTGGCCAAATGCTAGTACCAGCCTGCCACTGCAGCTCCCAGGAATGGTGCCTGAGGGCTCCCCACGATTCAGAACCAGTAACTCCTCTCCGCTTCTGAACCGTCTCTTTCTCCCCTGCCCCTCTGTTCGTTTTCTTAGCTTGCCTTTGATGTTCAGGGCTCCTAGCTTGTCATAAATATACTTATTTCACTTCCATTTTCAGGTCTTTGTTGTAAAGAGGGCTTGCCAGAAGCGTCTCTCTATTCCACCATCTTGGCTCCGCCTCCCCTAAATTTTTTTACTATGCACCCGGTAATAATAAACAAGGCAGTAAATTACCAGTAAACTTAGCAAAATACGTGAGCAGCTTAAAAGTTTATGAAGTTCAAATTTAAGTACGCTAAATATTCTAGTAATCTAGGTTTAAACTATCATTGTAATCTTAAAAAAACGCCCATTGCCATCGAGTCAATTTCCACTCACAGCAACCCTATAGGACAGGGCAGATCTGCCCCATAGGAGCTACTCGTGGATTCGAACTTCTGACCTTTTGGTCAGCAGCTGAGTTCTTAACCGCTACGCCACCAGGGCTCCATTCTAATCTTAGAATCTGGTAAAACAAATTCTAATCTTGCATTTACAAAATCACAAATATTTGACAATAAGCCTAAAGACATTTGAGTCCAATGCTTATGTAAATCATGAGGTAAAAAACATTAATATTTAAGCAAGGCAAGAGACATTTTCTTCTCCTTGTAATATGGTGTATGTTCTCTTTGTTAGTTGTTATGGAGTCAATTTCAACTCATGGTAATCCCACATGTGCAGAATAGAACTGCTCCACAGGGATTTCAAGCCTGTGAACTGTGAACTGCCAACCTTTGGCTAGTACTTGAGCACTTAACTGTTTAAGCCACCTAGGCAAGAACTCCAACAATATGGTATATATAAAATGGAAATGATAAGCTCAAACTAACATATAAGGAGCCCTGGTGGCACAGTGGTTAAGTGCCTGGCTGCTAACCAAAAGGTCAGCAGTTCGAGCTCACCAGCTGTTCCTCCAGAGAAAGATGTGGCAGTCTGGTTCCATAAAGATTACAGTCTTGGAAACCCTATGAAGAGATTCTACTCTGCCATATAGGGTCACTATGAGTTGGAATCAACTCATCAACAATGGGTTTGGTTGTTTGGTTTGATTAATATATGAATAGTGATTGACATTTTCAGTAAGTGTTTTATTAGAAACATATTTGCATTAATAATGTTTCTATAGAAATACATTTATAATTTGACAATTGGCACTGACTTCATAATCACTTAGATAACAAAAAAAAAAAAATCCAAGATTTCTCTACTTTGCCATATTTAAAACTTAAAAACAATGATTTATGGGAGATTGAGCTAAACACGATTCTTTTTAAATAGGAAAGCCCCTATTTCAGAGAGGGATTCAATGCAGATCAGTAAATATCTAAGGGAATAAAAAGGTACATATATGGGTACCATTTCAGAAGATATTGACCACTGATGATAAATCAGAAAGGAAAAAAAAGTTCTTATTTTATATCATCTTAATCAATTACAAATACGTTTTAATTAGCAATTTAATATCACAGGTCATTTGTCACCTATGATCTAAAATAAAATGATGTGCCATATACCTTGGGCAGAAAAAATTTCCAAGTTAGGGAAAACAATCAGTAATTTATAAATCATGTTTGTTGTTAAAGAAGAATCTTCATATCTTCAATTGTATTAGGATTTTCCCAATTTTTTTTTTATATGACTACAAGGTTAGCTGAATTTTCAGCAATGAAATGCACAAATGGGAATTTCAAATATAATTGTGATCATTCCAGTACATTTTCATTTACTCATAGGAATGGATTTTTATTCATCAAACATAATATATCTCTTCTTGTGATTCCATGGGCTTATTCTTAGAACTGAACTTCGTATTGTCTGATACTTTTCCTATGCTTCATAGCTTTTATTCTCACTACTTCTTTAAGCTGACATAGTTGAATAAAGGAGTACTTGGTGGTGCAAATGGTTAACATGCTCTGCTGCTAATTGAAAGGTTGGAAGTTTGAATCCATTCAGAGGTGCCTTGGAAGAAAGGCCTAGCAATCTACCTTCAGAAAATCAACTACTGAAAACCCTATGGAGCACAGCTCTTCTCTGACACGCGTGCGGTCTCCATGAGTCCAAACGGACTTGGTGGTAACCACTAACAGGTAGTTCAATAAATGTTATGCTAGTAGAATTGGTTCTCTATGCCTTAAATGAATATTGAAAAGAGGTCACACCATAAAAGATAAAGACCATGATCAAATCTATAAATGTTACAAGGACATACATTAGGACACAGATGGAATTTTATGCAGTAATTAGCTACAATGGTCTAGTATTTTCAGACTGTAATAAAATTATTTGCAGTAACAAAGCATATGCACAGATATCAAGACACTGTATGAAAATGATTTATTTAGAAGTGAAATATTTTAATGTTATAAAACTTAAAAACACATTTAAAAAACCCTGGAAGAACAATTTATGATATATTTCAATTCCTCAGTTTTAGATGAAATTCTTCCTTTAATGGAAGGTGAAAGAACTTGCTTTAATTAAATAAAATTCATGCTGATTCAACTGTTACTTATGATGTGTATCCATATTCAAGTAAATTTTTTTTTTTTAATTACTCTGCCCTATTTTTCTCACTGTTCATTTAAGGTATGAAGAAGCTGTCATTTCAGAATGAAGATTTCCATTCAAACACATTGTTTTTTTTTTAAATCAATACCCATGGAGTCTTGAGAAAAACTTATGGTGATGTTATATTGAGGTGAGTTTCCTTTCTTTAATTTTGTTTGGTTGGTTTTGAATATCTAAATTATTTTTCAATGGAGATGAAAGCAGATAGGCCTCATGCATTTTGTTTGTATGTGTATATATTTTATTCCTTCCTTTTACCAAATGAGAAAGGAAAAACTGAGAGAATAAGATAGATAGTATTAACTTTGTTCGTAAAGCTTCAATTGGTCTAAATAATTAGCTCCTGATGAGCCCTTGTGATGCAATGGTTAAGAGCTTAGCTGCTAACCAAAAATGTGGGCAGTTCAAATCCACCAGCTGCTCCTTTGAAGCCCTAGGGGGGCAGTTTTACTCTGTCCTAATATTTTTTAATATACAAAAAAAAAAAAAAAAAAAGGGTCAGAATCAACTCAGCAACATTAGGTATGATGACACGTAGAGACAACAAGCTGGTGGTAGAGTGCTTGCATGGAGCCAGGGCTTCTGTGTTTGTATCTTAGCTCCATTACTACTATCTGAGGTGATCTTTGGCCAATTACTAAAATCCTCTGTATCTCATTATCTTGATGTGTAGCTTCTCTATATTGGATTGCTATGGGGATTGTCAGTCAATATCCGTAAAGTGCTCAGCACTGGGACAAAGTAAGTGCCCAATACATTTTTATTATTAAATCTCCATTGTTAATTACCCTGGCTCCCTGACCACCAGAAGTGTCTTATATAGTCCATGCATTTATACAAATTGAATTTGAATGCTTTTAGGTAGTGTATATATTCTCTAGTGCACAAATCTCCACCATTTCTATTGTCTTATAACTGTTTTCTGTACATAGCAGTGTTAGCAGCCTGCCTCCTGAGGCATCTGAGTTCAAAGCCCTTGACGAGGTGATATATGTATCTGTTCTTACTCATATTCACCTGCCTTATAAGAGATTCTTTGTATCTTATTGTCATCAGCTCACTGCATCTGTTCTGATTAGTGGAGGTGTATTAGTGTTCTGCTTAGCGTTCTGTATTAGGTTTTCTACCAAACTGGCCAAAGTTTGATATTTTTGAAATATAAACTATAAAAATTACTATGAACATTATTATTATTTCTTATAATGAACATCAAAATTGTCTTGATCATCTCGTGCTGCTGTAATAGAAATCCCACAAGTGGATGGCTTTAACAAAGAGTTTATTTTCTCACAGTCCAGTAGGTTAGAAGTCTTTCTCTGTCTGTCAGCTCTGGGGGAAGGTCTCTGTCATCAGTCTTCCTTTGGTCTAAGAGCATCTCAGTGCAAGGACCTCAGGTCCGAAGGACTCATTCTGCTCCCAGCACTGCTTTCTTGGTGGTATGAGGTCTCCCTGTTTCTCTGCTTGCCTCTCTCTTTTATATCTCAAAAGAGGTTGGCTTAAGACCCTATCTAATCTTTAAATCTCATCAATATAACTGCCACTAATCCATGTCATTAACTTCGTAGTGATAGGATTTACAACACATAGGGAAATCACATCAGATGACAAAATGGTAGACAATCATACAATACTAGAAATCGTGACCTAGCCAAGTTGACAGATATTTTGGGGGCACACAACTTAATCCATGACAAAAATGTATGATAGGATTACCAACAATATAGTCCAGTAATGTGGTGATTGAAATCCTCTCTACATTTGGATCATGGATATGAAAAGTAAGTCACCGTAAGAGGAAGACACTTGTTTAATATCACCCTCCACATTGGTGAAGTTGTACTGTCAGACTCTGGATAAAGTTACTCTATTGAACTTTATGTTTCAAAATATTTTGTTTCTACATTCTGAATAAAATTCTCATAGTGAGAAAATCTTTCCTTTGGGAAGGAGATATTAGTGTTTTAATGAAAAAAGTAATAATTGCTCTACAATAAAAGTAAGATTGAAAAATCCGTATTTGAATAGTATCTATTGGGTCAGAAATTGAAGATAACGAATGCATTGTCACCTATGGAATTATGTGAAGAGGAAAACTGGGTTAGAAAGCAGTTAATATTAGTCTTTAACACATACATATGGAAAATACTAAAATGGCGATGGTTTAAAAACAGAGTCCAGAATAATATCCAGCCATTAAAAGTGATATTGAAAGTGCTCTGGTTCCTAATATTACAAGATTGTGTTATTGGGATTAACCTTCTAGTTAAAAACAAGAAAAAATGTTGGATAAATAGTAAACACACACATATACGAACAAAACTCATTACCTGAAAGTCACTAAAAAGCTTAAAATAATCTGAGGAACATTAAGGCCAAATTCTTAGGAAAGACTGAACCTAGGGAGGTAAAGAAGCCCTGGTGGCACAGTGGTTATGAGCTACAGCATGCTACAGGTGCTAACCAAAAAGGTTAGTTTTATCCACCAGCCACTTCTTGGAAACTCTATGGGGCAGTTCTACTCTGTTCTACAGGGTTGCTATGAGTTGGAATTGACTGGTGGTGGGCAGTGAGAGGTAAGCAGAATTTCATTACAATTTTATTTTTCCCCTGAGGAAATTTTCCAACGGTGCACATTTGGGCTTCAGGTTAGTAGATCCAAGGAATGACAGGGACAGAAATTTAACTCAAGCTCTTATAGGGACATTTTCTCCACCACAAGCTGGGACCTCAAAGGCTATAGTCTCAGAGCATTGACATACAAGAACTAATCTCCCCACGTCACTTCCAATCACATTGGAAGAGATCATTGCCTTTGTGCTGAGCAGGAAAAGAAAAATGAAAAAGGAAAAAATAGAAGTTATGTTTACAGATAGGTCTTTGTGCAGACACCATAGTCTGGGTGGAGTAGGGAACCCAAGTTTTGAACTAGAATGGAGATGGTCCGCAGTTAGTAGTTTCCCCAGGCATAACCACAAAGCTCTGCTGGAAGAAGGAATACCATTGTAAGTATCTGAAAATACCCATAAAATATTTTTTAAAGACAAAAACTACCACAAACTCATAGATAACCAATCACACAAGAAAACAAGATAATTGATTTAAGACCTGCACAAACAACAGACAGCAACAGAGTCACAGAGACCTTAGATACTGGAATGAGTATAAAAAGTATACAAGCTAATGCTTACTGTATTAGAAAATCAAATATAGCTTTGAAAGTATCTTCAGATAACATGAAACAGAAACAGACACAGGAAAATCAAACAAAGACTAAACAAAACTTCTAGAAATTTAATAAGATGAATTATAATTTTAATAGGTATGTTTAACAGTAGACTAGATGCAGTCAAAGAGAAAATTAGTAAACTGAAAGATATAAAAAAGGAAAAATTATTCAGAATGCAGAACAGAGAGACAAAGGGATGGAAAATAGAAAAGGGAAGGTATGAGGCAGAAGAAGTTGTATGTTTGATTAGAATTCCAGAGGGAGAGAAAATAATAAGATAAAAACAATATTTGAATAGAGAAAGATGATAACTTTTTAGGATTTATAAAATAATAATTCATGAAATCAAGAGGCTGATTAAATCTTCAGTGAGGTAAGTACAAAGAAACTTACATCTAGGTGTAGTGAAACTGCAGAAAACCAAAGACAAAGAAAATCTTGCAAGCAGTCAGAGAAAGAGAGAATTGAAAAAAAAAATATGATTGAGAACAAACATTTTCAATGTAATGATAGAATTCTATACCCAGCAAAAATAACTTAAAGGTATGAGGACAAACAAACAAAAATGTTCAGAAAAACAAACAAACCAACAAAAACTGAGGGAGTTTGTCACTAACAGAATATCTTTAAAGGAACTACATAATATCCTTTAGGGATAAGAAAGTGATCCCAGATGAAATGGCTGAGATGCAGGAAAATATGATAATCAAAGAAGTGGTAAATATGTGGGTGAAGAAAAAAAAAAAAAAAAGACATGGCCTGTACAAGAAATCTCTAGTATAGTCAAATGAGGCTAAAAAAAATAAAATTAGGATTAAAGTACTACACAGTAATAACATGCAAGTCTGGAGGGGGTATAAATGGAACTCAAATAATCTAACTCTTTTTATCAGGAAGGAAAATGAGGGTTTGATAAATTTTAGATTTTGATAAGTATGCATATTTTAATTCTAGAGCAACCACAAATCAGAAGCCAAACATTTACCTTTCAAACTAGCAAAAGGAAAAAAAAAGTTTAATAAAATGTATTAATTCGACCCAAAAGATGGCAGAAAAGAAAAATCCAGATAGGACATGTGAGACAAATAGAAAGCACAAAATAAGATAGTAGATATAAATCCAAATATATCTGAAATTATATTAAAGACACTAAAGCAGCTAAACTATTCATATAAAAGATAAAAATCATTAGACTGGAAAAAATCTTCCCATCAAAGTTTATGCAATTTAGAGATCTAAGAAAACAGAAAGGATGATAGTAAGAGAATAGAAAAAGATATGCTTAGTGAACAATGAAAAAAATGTTTCTGATGAAGCTGTAGTAATAACAGAAACTAGACTTTAAAGCAAAAACCATTTCTGTTTTTTTTGTTGTTGTTAGGTGTCATTGAGTCGGTTCTGACTTATAGTGACATTATGTACAATAGAATGAAAGACTGCCTGTTCCTGTACCATCCTTACAATCGTTGCTGTGTTTGAGCCCATTTGTCTTAGTCATCTAGTGCTGCCATAACAGAAACACAAGTGGATGGCTTTAACAAAGAGAAATTAATTTTCTTACAGTCTAGTAGGTTACAAGTCCAAATTCAGGGCATCGGCTCCAGGGTAAGGCTTTCTCTCTCTGTCAGCTCTGGAAGAAGGTTCTTGTCCTCAATCTTCTCCTGGTTGAGAAGCTTCTCAGGCACAGGGACCCGGTGTCCAAAGGATGTGCTCTGCTTCTGGTGCTGCTTTCCTGGTGATATGAGGTCCCCAACTCTCTGCTTGCTTCCTTTTCCTTTTATCTCTGGAGAGATAAAAGGTGGTACAGGCCACACCCCACAAAAACTCCCTTTACCTTGAATCAGGGAGGTGACCTGAGTGAGGGTGGTGTTACAATCCCACCCTAATCCTTTTAACATAAAATTATAAGCACAAAACGGAGGACTACCACTGAATGCTGGGAAGCATGACCTAACCAAGTTGATACACACATTTTTTGGGGGACATAATTCAATCTATGACACCATTGTTGCAGCCACTCTGTCAATCCATCTTGTTGAGGGTCTTCTTCTTTTTCACTGACCTTCTACCATTTCTACAGTTGGAAAATCACTTTATACTGATAAAATATTTAGTTCACCAAGAAGATAGGATATAATACTGTAGGTGGTGAAACTACTAAGACAGACTAAGAGCTGATTACTATAAAAGTCAAGATATTTGTTAACCACAAGTTAGGAGCCTGTTGTTAGGAAAAGACACGCTCAGGAAACTGCTGGAAAGTTGGTAATATTCCATTTCTTGATCTAAGCGGTATTCATACATGTTAACTTATAACTATTAGTAAAAATCATATACATACATATTTTATGTATCTTCTGCATATATGAAAGTTCTTGATTTATCATTAAATGAAAAAACAAGCTGAACAATAGTATACATATAGACTCATTTCATTTTTGCTTTGTATCTAAGTATTTATACATTTATCAAGGCAACCTGGGTGGTACAAATGGTTAAGTGCTGAACTACTAACCGAAAGGTTGGTGGTTCAAAGTCACCCAGAGACACCTTGGAAGTAAGGCCTGGCAATCTTCCTCCAGGCCTTCTTCCAAGGCATCTCTCGTGGGTCTGAAAGGTGACAGACAGCCTTGAAAATCCTATGGAACAGTTCTACTTGTATGCATTGAGTTGCCATTAGTCAGAGCTGACTTTATGGCACCTAACAACAAAAAATATATTTATCTAACTGTCTACAGATACAAAGGAAATACTTGAACTTGTTATCAACAGTTGTCTCTGGACAGTGGTTTTTATGTCCCTTCTCCCTCGAAGTTTTTTTTACAATGAATTTGCATTGCTTTTGTAGTAAGGGGGAAAAAGGAATTAAACAAACAAAACTCTATCTAGGAACAGAAAATAGAATTTCTAGAGAGAAGAGAAGTTGATACAAGTTGGTAGAAGGATATGTGTCAACCTTGAAAATGGAAAATGAATAGCTTTGTGGAAAATGAGACACAGATACTCAATGAGAAGGAAATACTTGGAAAGCAACAGGGCTGAAAAGGACTTCAGGCTGAGTGTGGACAGCAAATTAGATAGAAGCTTGCAGTATAATGTGCCAGGAATGAGTGCCAATGCTATTTTGAGCTGCAAAAGCACAGGCACCATGGCACAAAACAAGGACAGGCAGCTTCTTTTTATGTATATTTGGAAAGTTTGAATGTAAGGCAACAATTTCATGTCAAACTACTTTTAGCCTTAAACTAGGCACAGGGAAGAAAATAGCTACCCTGACTTAAAAATGAGGATGGAATTCTCCAATGAGAAAATTTCCCCACTCTTGCTTTTCAGAGAGCACAGACTCTAAAAATATCAGCCACAAGCCTAGCAAGGGTAGGGGTAAAAAATTGATGTTTGAGAAATTCTCTTCAGGCTCTTTCTCAAAACAGAGATATCACAATAGACATGGTAAATACAAAAATAAAACTCTGCATAGGAGGCTTTGCCCTCTAAGTTTAATAGGAAGGCAGGGTCCAAGAATGAGTAAAGTAGGGGAAATGAATCCTGATTTAAGATTCTGAAAGGAGGTGCAATGTACACTGTCCTAAGGATACTGTGAACTTAAGATATCCAAAATGGTGGAAGGCTACAGCAGCAGATGCCCAGGTGTCAGCTGACACTCAAACTCAGGTGAGCAATGCAGACTGCTCCCACGTTCATTGATGGCCAGGAGTTGGGCTGAGAACACGAGTAGGAGGAGCCTGTGCCTTTGAAAAAGATCTGCTGACAAGAGTTGGCAAATTAAGACAAGTAGATGGGCTTTGGGGCAGGACTTCATTGGCATGCTATATCAGATCTAGTAAGATATTGGGATGCTTGGCACAGAAATTTCTCAGATGGTATAAATAAAAATACTTTAATTAAAGGAGTATTTATAGAAGTATGGGCAGAACCAAGGGAAGATCAAAAATGAAAAACAAGAATGTTGAGGCATCCAGCAACTATCAAGAGCAAGAAGCTATTAGCACTTTTAGGTCTAAAAGAGGAAGGGAGGAAATGATATTACCAAGGTCTTGGAAGAACTGGAGATGTGGAAGAGGGACTGTCTACCAGAGGCTGAAGTTGTTATCAGGGAGGAAAGAGGAGCAAAGAAAGATCTTGATCTTTTTCTGTTCTTGCCCTCCTATATTCTGGCAGTGTCTCTTATTGGCCAAACCCAACCAGAAGCCAGAGAGCTGCAGATGGGGAATGCAAACGGAGAGTAACCAGCATAAGTACTATGCAAGAAAATCACGGTAAAGGCCAGTTATGCATAGTAGGCCAATTTCGCAGAGCATTCCCTGTTCATCCAGTCCAAAAATAATTTTAAAATAACTGCTCTGTTGTGCTAGGCCCTCTCCTCATTGTGGAGGAGACAAAAATATTAAGTCTTGGTGCTTTCCAGTGAAGCGTTTGAAGCCTAGCATAAAGGTAAAGATAAACATGTAAATAAGGATGAAGAGAAAGCCAAAAAGGAAAATAATCAGTCATTCTTGAGTTTGGAGGTGGAAGTCAGTACAAGATATAATTGAGCAAGGGGCATCTGAGTCTTGAAAATCAGAACAAGAAAACGTAGAAGGGGATTTTTAGAAAAAGGAACATCATAAGACATAAAACTATATTGTGCATTTGGACATATATCAGCTGGGTTTTGGTTGGAGCCAAGAATGTGAAGGAGATAGTGAAATAGCTGGAATTAGAAGCTGCACAGAGACTAGGCTCATGGTCCTTCTTGGCTGCACCCCTTTCCCTGGCTAGGTGACTAAAGAAACACAGCAGTGCTGAGCTCACAAGTAGATGGCATGTTGGTAATGGCATTTGGGTAGGATGCGGGAATATAGGAACTCTTGAAAAATGTGCTACTTCTCTAAGGTATTCATCTTTCAGGATAAGATCCAGACGCATTAGCAAAATGGGCAAATAGAGTAGCAATCTGGCATAAAAAACTCAACCTAAAAGGAAAAATATCATAGAAGTTTCACAGGGAAAGTAGTAGAGAGGTACCTCGAACACTTGAAAATCATAAAAAGATGGTTACTCTCTGATGACTAAAGTCATTTGATCAATATATAAACAAAGGAGAAAGAATGTATCCCAGTATCAACAGAAACACTCTTTACTGAGTTCATTTGCTAACAAAGTCATTGATATTGATTCATCTTAGAGAAAGTTTATCAACAAAAGGAGGTGGCCAGCATAGAATGACAGGGTCAATCGATGTGAGTGAGCACTCACATTGTATATATAGAAGATATAGAAGTTACCAGCGAAGAATGACATTGAATCTGAGAGGCGTGGGTGGGCATTTTGGCAACATTCCGTAATGGAACACAGAAATTCATCAAACATCACCTTGCTTTAATCTGTGCTCATCACAAAGTCTTATGACTTATATATATCTAAAAGAAGTATAGCAAAGGAATACATATAAACCAATTCTCAGGGGGGTAATCAGAACAGGTTGTTGTTTGTTGCTGTCTAGTCAATTCCAACTCATGGTAACCCCATGCGTGCAGAATAGAACTGCTCCACAGAGTTTTGAAGGCTGAGGCATTTCAGAAGCAGATCACCAGCCCCATCTTCTGAGGCACCTCTTAGTTGGGTTTCAATCCCTGTTTGGCTAGTAGTTGAGCAACTTACCTAGTAGTTGAGTGCTTAACCTTTTGTGCCAGCCAGGGACTCCATACCAGAACAAGGATTCTGGCTAATATATCGATCCCTTGTCAGTTTAGTCATGGGATTCTTTCATGGAGAATCTGGCTTTGTCACTGTGCCTCTTTTAATAAAAATTCTTGACCTGGAACGTGGTAAAATTGTGAAAATAATTCCACCCTTTGGGGTCTCTTGGCAGGCTCACTTAGGTTCCCTGGCAACAATATACACTCATTGTCTCCCTTTGGATTTTCAACATCTTAAAAATAGGTCAACTTCTCTACAGGAAAGAAAGTTAAGGTGTTAAGTAGGCATCACACCTCTAGAAACACTTCAGTAAAATGACTACAGGAAGTATGTGTACACAACTCTTGATTGAAGCATTGCCACCCAGGTTGCAAAGCAAATTTACTTCATCTGAAGTTTAGTTTTTACCTTACATTATATTTGGAAAGAGGCACTATAAAATGGTAGGGGAGTGGTAGCTTTCAAACTTTTTGTTTTTCCAATTCACAGGATTTTTTCCCTCAAATTAAATCTTTATGGAAACATGTCATGACCAGAAGCAGAGGGGGAGCTCCTGGGAACCCTGCTGGCTCAGCTCCTCCCAGACCCTGCAGTGCCCTAATAAGACACCCTGAGGAGCCTCCAGGGCTTTGTTTGAGAAATAGCTAGCAGCGTGCAAGGAGCCTGGGAGGAAGAGTCAAGACACATGGGTTCTGATGCTGGCTCCACAACAGCCTTGAAAATGGTTCTGGTGACATTACTTCCTTATTTAATAGAAACAGCTGCTGTGTACTCACCTTTTGGCAAGTAAGGCTTCTGGTGGGTTTCGTGACTCTGATGGCCAAGGGAATACTTTCATATACTTGCACCAAAGACACAACTTTCAGATTAAACTCTCATTTGAAAATCCCAAATTCCTCTCATCATCCAATCACTTTCACTTTGTTTAAAAGCCATTGTTTCCCATTTCAACAGTAAGTGTTGAAACGACAATTTGTTACACATACAGTTACCACAATTTTTTAAAAAAGAAAAAAGTGAAGAGATTAAAATATTAATTGCTGTATAATATAATGTGCTTTGATATGGAAAAATACAGTGTGCCATGGCAGGAAATACTCATAATACAAACTAATTTTATATGCAACTGTGTTTTTGAAGTCAATTTTTTGAGCTATAACTTATATATATTGAAATGCACCCACTTTTAATGTATAGATTGATGAGTTTTAACAAATGTATAAACCCACGTAATCACTGCCTCGAGTACTATACAGGCTGTTGCTTTCACCCAGAAAGTTCCCTCATGCCTTTCCCAGACAATCTTTTTCAAACCATGTCCTCAGACAACCCTGGTTCTGATGTACTCATTACAGATCAGTTTTTCCTGTTATAAAACTTCATATACTAGAAATTATACTCATATCCATCCATCAGTTGTAGTCCCAGAATCTGAGTTTAAATTCATTGACTAAAACCCATCACGAGGAGAATGCAGGTAAAATAACAAGCTGGGTCTTATATTGTAGAATGCTATAATAAGCAATTCTATTGAATTTGTAAAAATAAATAAATAAAGCCATTGTTCTAAAAATTTTAAAAGGATGCATATAATTACACATGCAGATTTATATCTTTTTTTTTTTAATTTATCTTTACCTTTGCTGTGCGCTAGGGAAATTATAAGTCACTCATTCAAGGAATAATTATCGAGCACTTATTATTACCGAACGTAATGCCAGCACTCAAACCAAAACCACATCCGCTGGTATCGTGTTGATTCCGACTCATAGTGACCCTATAGGACAGAGTAGACCTGTCCCACAGAGCTTCCAAAGAGCGCCTGGTGGATTCGACTGCCGACCTTTTGGTTAGCAGCCATAGTAGTTAAACACTACACCACTAGGGTTTCTGTGCCAACATAGTGACATATATAAACTTGCCCTGACCCTTGACCATGACAGGTAGAAGGGGAAGGTGATAGAGTGAATCCATCCATTTGGCGTTAAGTACTATAATGAATCCTCATTATGTTCATCACAGTCTCCCCCAGAAATCTACTAGTTATCTGCCTTTCAGTGGTCTCTTTTGGTGATCTCACTGGGTTTTCATTCAATGAAGTGAGCCATCTAACATGTTTTCCTTTTTCTTTTGTCTGAAAGGAACATTAGTTAATTTTGCACTCAATTCTTTCCGACAGAATTGTCTTCTTCTTCTTCATTATTTGGTTTTTATCGTTCATTATTAGGGTTATAACTCCATCTATGCCTTTTATTACTTCTCCTCAAATGCTATTAGTAAATATTCTCAACTAATACATTTCTGGTTTATATTATTGAAAAGTATTATTTAGGATGTTCCCCATAACATGGAAATAATCACTGGCCTGGACATATCATTCCTATTTCCACATTCTACATACATTCCCTTACGTATTTAGGCCAAGTTCAACGCGGGGAAGCAGTAGGAAAAATAGCAGCATCCTCTTTATACTAAATTTAATTTAAAGTCAAATTCAGGGTCTCTAAGAGTGCATATCTGAAAGTCAAGGCTTGAATTTAGAGTTATGCCGCAGTCCGGATGAAAGCATTACTCATACACTAAAAAAGAAACCAACGCCTAACTACAATACACAGACGTTTGATGCATACATAGCCACAGTGTTGCAGGAAGGCAAATGGGAATCAGTGCTCTGGGATTCTTCAGTTCCCCTTGAGAACCTAAGACTGGCCTCTAGGATTCTCAAACCAAAGTAGGTGTTATCTCATTGTTTCCTGCTGATTTTCTTTTTTGTTAGACGACTGTGTATAAAAATACTGGCTTGAAAAATAATTGAACCTAGGAAGCCAGTCTCCAGTTTTTACATGATTTTTACTGGAAGGAACTTTGTTTTTCCTCAGGAAAACTGTGGCATATGCCTTAATGAGTTTCTGCCCTTCAAGTCTCAAGTGTTTGAATTGCAGTGTTTACCTTGATGCAGCACCGCAGAAAACCCCATTCTGGTTGGCAATTGCTGCTCTCCTGCATCAGGAATATTTTTCTGGGAACATTTTGACATAACAATCAAATCAACTTCAATGAGCATAGATATGGTTGCTTTTGACAGACACACATTTGAGAAAGGCTTAGGTGTCCAAGCTGGAGAAGCAGAAGTACCTGACATATTAATAATTCTTCCATGTGCTAGATAAATTGATGGTGCTTTCATTTCCCTGTCTGTTTAAATATTCAGGCTGGATTGACTATCTGACTCAAGACATAAAATGCAAGAGCAGCACATATTAGACAAGAGACATTTACAAATCTTTTCGTTTTGGAAGCTATACTTGAGATAAACAAGACCACCAAAAAATGTCCATATGCTTCTCATCCTGAGTAAAATCATGTTATGTAACTGTACTCGTTCTCATTCCTTAACACCCGCCACTACTGGAGGAAGCACAAAAAAGTGTAGGAAATGGGGGTGAATGCCAAAGAAAATGAAGAAACCTAAAAGAGTCAGGATATAGTTACTACTAATACTTCATTTTATTTGGGTCCACAATCAACAGCCATGGAAGCAGTAGTCAGGAAATCAAATGACATATTGCATTGGGTAAATCTGCTGCAAAAGACCTCTTTAAAGTATTAAAAAGCAAAGATGTCATCTTGAAGACTGAGGTGCACCTGACCCAGGCCATGGTGTTTTCAATCATCTCATATGCATGCAAAAGTTGGGCAGTGAATAAGGAAGACCATAGAAGAATTGGTGCCTTTCAATTATGGTATTGGGAAAGATTATTGAATATACCATGGACTGCCAAAAGAATGAACAAATCTGTCTTGGAAGAAGTACAGCCAGAATGTTCCATAGCATCAAGGATGGTGAGACTTCTTCTCACCTATTTTGGACATGTTATCAGGAGCAACTAGCCCCTGGAGAAGGACATCATGCTTGGTAAAATAGAGGGTCAGCGAAAAGGAGCAAATCCCTCAAGGAGATGGATTGACACAGTGGTTGCAACAATGGGCTCAAGCGTAACAACGATTGTGAGGATGGCACAGGACAGGCAGTGTTTCATTCAGAGGGTCTCTGTGAGTCAGAAGTGACTTGATGGCACCAAACAAGAACAACAACTCTTCTCAATGCTATATAGTAAAAAGTACATGCTATTCAAGGCTGGTGGCACAGTGCTAAACAAAAGGTCCAGAGTTCAAATCCACCAGCCACTCTTTGGAAACCCTAGGGGGCAGTTCTACTCTGTCCTACAGGGTCACTATGAATAAGAATCCACTCAATGGCAATGGGTTTATTCAATGCTGCTTCAAATGCAAATTCAAATTCTTAATTGTTATGCCAAGATCTCTTCCCTTTTCACCTTCTCCAAAAAGTCTACCAAATGAGTTAGTGGGGCAGTGTCTTAACTCTCACTAAAAACTGCTGACCCAAGAGGTCCCTGTCAAAGTTATAGAAGAATAAAAATCAATGTAAGGAAAACAAAAACTAAAGAATAAAATATATAAAAACAGGGATATTAATACATCCAAGCTCAAGACAATGAAACGTTAAGACTTTTCTTGCTCTAGGAAAACTGGTGTTGTAGCGGTTAAGAGCTACGGCTGCTAACCAAAAGGTTGGCAGTTCAAATCCACCAGGCACTCGTTGGAAACCCTATGGAGCAATTCTACTCTGTCCTGTAGGGTTGCTATGAGTTGGAATCGACTTGATGGCAACGGGTTTGTTTTTTCTTGATCTAAGAATGCTAACAGTTAACAAAAGCCAGAAAGTTTATAAAATGCCTACTATGGGCACTTTGGTCTAGACACTGGGAAGGCTGCCAAGCAAAACCAGTTCTAGCCCCCAGTGAGCCAGGAATCTAGATGAGATGACATACTGGAAAGTGTCAAATGAATGGCTTACTGATTAGAGAGTACAGGTGGAAGAGAAGTGAAAGAACAACCAGGCTAAAATTTACATGTTATGGGAGAAAAAGCATCCGAGATCCAGGAAGATGAAGTCACCCAGGGAGACGAAGAGGCAGGGTCTGGACTGGACTCCAAGTCTTCCTACTCCAAGCCTCCAAGCATAGGGATATTTCTTACATCATTAGCCAGCCTCCTCCCAAAGGAGATAACTGATTAACTATCATCACAAGAAGGATGGCTGAGATTAACAGGACTGAGAAAGAGCTCCAACTGAATTCTCTTGATACCGTCATAAAGTCCTTCCTCTTCCAGCAATGGGGATATTTTGTGAAGGCTTCTGATGCGCTTAGCGACCCCAAGTAAAAGAGACCCTATAGTAACACTAACTCACTGAGAAACATTTCCAAAACCATGTATCCTAATGATCAAAAAACTTTATCCAGCCATCAAGTCTTTATCGAGGGCTCACTAAGTGCTAAACACTGGCTAAACCAAAAAAAGCAAACCCATTGTCATTCAGTTGATTCCAACTCATACTGACCCTATAGGACAGGACAGAACTGCCCCATAGAGTGTCCAAGTAGCGCCTGGTAGATTTGAACTGCCGACCTTTTGGTTAGCAGCTGAACGCTCAACCACTAGGCCACCAGGGTGTCCAAACACTGGCTAAGGAAGTAGAAATGTCCAAGACGTCACACGTTGCTCCTTATGTCCCCAGCAATCCTGCCCCTTCCTAAGTTCAGATACTGCTCCAAGTAGGACTAAGAGGAGCAGCTCCCTGTGCTCCTGATGAGGACCCCAGCTGCCTCCCCACTAAAAAAATAAAAAACAAAAAAACCCTATACCATGGTTTGCTTAGGAGATTGGTCCAAAGAAGTCCTTAGACAGTGTTTTTCTAAAGATTTCAACTGTGACCCAAATTTAAAAATAAGTTTTTACATCATGACTTATTATTCACATGTATAGTAAACTGAAAAGTATGACGCAATAATACTAATTTTACTATGTGAAACTCCCTCTGAGATTTTCTATTCCTTCCTGCTTTTTTTCTTCTCTGTAAATTAAACAAAATTGCTGGCCATGATGCATTAAATTGATTTAATGACTCTTTAGTAGATCACAATTCATTTGAAAAACACTCAGAGGCCATTCATTCACTAATTCTCCATATATTTATTGGTTGTCTACCGTGAGCCAAGAGCCCTGGTGGTGAAGTGGTTAAGAGCTCGGCTGCTAACCGAAAGGTCAGCAGTTCGAATCCACCAGCCACTCCTTGGATAGGATCTTACAATTAACAGAATCACCACGCCTGTTGGGACCATCAGTGCTACTGTGGAGTCATACATCCCTTCTTACTCACTGATCACAAAAGCCCAAGATTCCCAGGTCTTTGCTTGGGACTATCATCCCCCTAATGTGACCATTTTTTCCATCCCTTCTTATCTCCTGGAAACCCTGGTAGCATAGTGGTTAAGTGCTATGGCTGCTAACCAAAAGGTTGGCAGTTTGAATCCATCAGGTGCTCCTTGGAAACTCTATGGGGGCAGTTCTACTCTGTCCTATACGGTCACTAATGAGTCAGAATTAACTCGATGGCACCGGGTCTGGTTTGGTTTGTTTGGTCCCTACATCTTAAATCAATGCCTTCTGGAACTCACCAAGATTCCGTACATCCCAAAAGTCTTCTCCAATTATTATCTTTATCTTCTTCCTCCAGCGAAAACTAGCTGACCCCTGAAGACACTGCCTTCCCTGCAACCCTCTTCTGTGCAGGCTATTCCATTCTGCCACGTCTCCTTTACTCCTGAACCCAAATGCAGTATTGATATTATCTTTGATTCTTTTAGGAGGTCACAGATGTCTTTTCCTTTTCCTCCTTCAAACTGTATGTCACATACTATGCAAATTACTCCTCTTGCTTGTATTCATTTATAGACCTCAGGGTCAGTTTCTCTTATTTTTGGAAGATACGACTCAATGTCTCTATGACCAAAGAAATACTTGTCATAATTTTTGGTGATTTCAGAATCCACAGGGAAACTCCTTTCTATAGTCATCTTCTTGAGCCTTTGTACTCCTAATGTCTTCAGTCCAACATCAGTCTCTCACCCCAAAATGATTAAATTATAATCATTTTTATTAGTAATAATCTTTTCTCAAAAACTGATATGAAGTATCTCTAGAATTCACCTTGATCTTTACAGCTCACTCACATTAAGACTGTGGCAGATTGCCTTTTCCAAAGGTGGCCACAACAGTAGCTCCCGTCCCACATGCTCTTCTGCAGTATGACCTTGCCACTCCCTTATCAAGAGGTAGAGTCCAATTGCTCTCCTTTTGAATCTAGGCTGGCTGTAGTGACTAGAATGCAGCCAATAGAATACGGCAGAAGTGATGCTATGTGATGTCTGTGTCTAGGTCAACCTTGCAACTTTTGCCTTGCTCTCTTAGAACACTTTTCTTGGCACCTTGAGCCACCATATGAGAACTCTGACTACCCTAGATCACTATGTCAGAGGGGTCACATTTAGATATTCCCAGTGTCCTTCAAAAAAATCCCAGCCTCAGTGCAGGCCATATTAGTAAAGAAGGAATTTTAGAAGTGGTTGCTCTTACCCCAGCTATTCCGGCTCCCAGCCATTCAAGTCATCTTCAGCCATCGGAATTATCTCAGCAGAGGCACAAGTGTTGAGAAGAGCTGACCCCACTATTTCCTTTCCAAATTCCTGACATATAGAATCCATGAGCATAATAAAATGATTGTTGTTTTATATCATTAAGGTTCATAGTGTTTACTACACAACAATAGATAATCGGAACAGACTTCTCCGACTCCACAGAGAATCCTAATATTTTGACCCTACTAGCTTTTTACTGGAAACCCTGGTGGTGTAGTGGTTAAGAGGTGTGGCTGCTAACCAAAAGGTTGGCAGTTCGAATCCACCAGGCACTCGTTAGAAACCCTATGGGGCAGTTCTACTCTGTCCTATAGGGTCGCTATAAGTCAGAATCGACTTGGCGGCAGTGGGTTTGGTTTTTTTTGATTTAGCTTTTTACTGGGCGGAAGGGGGAGGGGGTTGATAGTTCAGTGGTAGAATTTTGGTTTTCCATGCAGGAATGTGGGAGACCTGTGTTCAATTTCCAGCCAATATACCTCACGCACAGCCACCACTCATATGTCAGTGGAGGCTTGTGTGGTGCTATGATGTCCAACAGGTTGCAGCAGAGGTTCTAGACTAAGACAAACTAGGAAGAAAGGCTTGGCAATGTACTTCCAAAAATCCACTAATGAAAACCCTGTGGATAACAATAGTTGGATGTTCAACCCATCATGGGGATGGTGCAGGACCAGGCAGCATGTTGTGCCATTTCACGTGGGGTTGCCATGAGTTGGAAGTGGACTGGATAGCACTAACAACAACAGCTTTTTACTATAATGGTGATTGTGAATGAAATCCTAATATCCTTTATTATTGGGCTTAGTTTATGTGGAAAAGACAGTGGATGCTCACTAAATAATCCATGTGCTCGCCTACATTTTCTACATACACTCCTTTGCTAATGACTTGTACCCACGTGTCTAGTTCTGGCCTTAGAATGTGATGGGAAGTAACTGTCTCACTCTGGTACAAGGCAGTTAAGAGTAGGTGTGAATTCTCTATTTTCTCTTCTGTGTACACGGCTGGAAGCACAATCTCAGAGAAGACAGAATTGCAAGATGGAGGCATCCTGGATCCATGAGTCACTGTTAGAAGAGAGCTGTCAAAGAGAGTTTCCTGACATCCATCAAACTGTGATGGTGCAAGAAATAAATGATTGTGTGTAAAGCCAGTTAGATTTAAGGGATTATTTGTTACTGCAAATATTTTACCTGATTCTGACTAAAACAATTCTCATTATTTGTCATTATAATAACTTTTTTTTTGTATATATCTTAAACCCTCTCATTTTTTTTCTGGAATTTTTGTCTAGTTAAGTTCACTTCAGTGTTTACTCAACTCCTCCATCCAAGCAGCTGTATTTGGTTGGAAGAAATAAACTGCAAACCATTCTAATTGATTTCTTTTTTTTTTAATTCATGAACACAGGATTCAAGTGTGCCTTTAGTGATTCCTAGTTATCCTCCTAAATTTTCTTATTTAATTCATTCTCTAATTTTTTTCAAAATGATTGTTTCAAGTTTTCTTTGCTTTCCTCAAATCAACACCTCCTTCTCCAAATTAATTTTCAGCTGATGACTTGCTCCACATTTTACTGACAAAGTCGAAGCCACAGAAAGAATCTCCACATGCTCTCATCTGCACATGTACCAGTATATCCAGATCTGTCCATGTGTACTGTCTTCCCTTTTCTTCCAATAGATGAACCGTCTATGATCTTATGTAAAGTCAATGCCCCCACCTGTGCTCTGAATTCAGTCTCACCTCTCCTACTCAATGATGTTGCTTCTGCAACTTCCTTCTCTCTGCTTTACTATAAAGTTTTCTTTCTCTCCTTCACATTTCTATCAGCATACAAATATTTTCCTTCCATTATTTCCCTGGTGGTGCAATGGTGGCATGCCTGCTAACCAAACAATTGGCAGTTTGAACCCATCAGCGGGAGAAAACACCTGAAAATCTGCTCCGGTAAAGATCACAACATAGGAAACTCAAGGGGGCAGTTCGACTCTGTCTCAGAGTCACTATGAGCCAGAATGACTTGATGGCATACAACAACAGCAATACAAAACTCCTTGAATGAGTTATTTTTACTCACTGTCTTTATTTCTTCTCCTCCAAGCTCTATTGAACCTACTTAAATTACTCTTTCCTTCTCAGCACTCAGCCAAATCATTTCTTCTCAAGGACACCAATGACCTTCATGTTGCCAAATCAAATTGCAAATTCTCTGTTCTCATTGGACACAATTTCTCAGCAGCTTTTAGCACAAGTGATTTCTTGCTCCTTCATGAAACACCTCTTTACTTGGCTGCAGGGACCCTACTTTCTAGGTTCTCCTGCTATCCCACTGCCTGATCCTTCCTTATATTTCTAATCCCTTTTTATCACTGCCACTGCTACCATGCTATTTCTAACCTCAGATTTCTAACCTCTAAAGCATTAGAATGCCACAGGACTCAGATGCCAGACTTCTTCTATTTTCATCTGTATTTATCGGTCTAGTTGATCTCATCAGATCACATGGCTTTCAGTATCGGCTATGCCATGATGACTCCCAAATTTACATCTCCAGCCCTGACTTACAGATTTTACCTTATAACTTAGAATACATACTGTCCTATAAAGCCAACTTCACATTTCTCCACTTGGATTCTTACTAGGTATCTCTAATTTAGCAAATAAAAAAATCTCTTAGTTTTTTTCTCCACAACTTACTCCTCCCATGACTTTCCTATTCTAGTGAGTGGCAACTGCATTCTATTAGCTATTCAGTCCTCAAACCTTGTGGTCATCCTTGACTCCTCTTCCTCTTATGTACCATATCCTTCAGCAAATCTTGTCAATTCTATTTTCAAATATACTGCCTGAGTCTAATCCCTTTTTATCACTGCCACTACTACCACCATGTTATTCCAAGCAGACTGGAATTATATCTCATGCAGATTTTGCAATTACCTCCTAAATAGTCTCTCTATAACCATCCTTGTCCAACTGCAGACTAATTTCCATAATGTAGCCAAAGACATTGTTGAAACATAAGTCAGATCATACCCTCCTGTCTCAAAATTCTTTAGTTTTCCATCCCACTCAGAATAAAATTTGAAATATTAAGTTCTGCAATGACCTACAAGGTCTGGCCCCACACCACCTCCCTGACCTCTTCCTAACGTTCAGACAGTTGCCCTCTCTGCTCCAGCCATACTCCATTTCTTGCTCTTTGCAAGTATAGTTCTCTCTGCCAGAGACATTCTATCCCCAGATCACGATGCCTCGTTTCACTTCAAGCTTTCTTCTTCAATTTCATTTTTCAAAGAGACTTTTCTATGACCACCTATGCTCTCTAGCCCCCTTTTCTGCTTTATTTTTATTCTTTATGTCACTTAACAAAAATAAAATAGTTTATATTTGTTTATTTGTTCATTGTCTGATTCCTTTCTTCTGTGGACGTAGAATGTAAGATCCATGAGGGCAACAACTTAACCAGTTAATTCAATGCCTTTTATTCCAGTGCCCCCCCAAAATGTAGTAAGTGCTCAGTAAATATTTGAAGAAACAAATAAATAAATACAGTTCTCAGTTTGGGATGAAAGTGAATGTTTTATATCTGGAGACCCTGGAATCACCTGCAACAAACAAGTCATCCAGTGGCATCAAGCCAAGCTGAGTAAAGTAAGACTCTTACCACATAAAACAAATGCAGATGGACAGAAAACAACAACAGTGAATCAAGGTTGCTAATGTCCCTGGCAACTCTCCACAGAAGATCAGCAAAATAAAGCATGAGCCAGCTTGGCATCTGCATGCTATATTAGCCATATTTCTTCTTTGAGAAAGAAGAAACACGTCCACATAAAGCAAATGAGGTGAAAAAAGGCTGACAATGAGTCATAAATTAAATTAGTGGTCTTCTTACTGGTTAAGAATATTAGGCTGGAGCTAAATGGGGTCATTTTTAGGCAGCTTTTTTTTTTTTCTTAAATCTAATTCTGGATTAGAGAAACCACATATGTTTGCAATCATCTTCTTTCATAAACTCAAATCTGGAACCTATGATTTGATAAATATAAATTGACATTTGACTCTAGGATGAAATATAAAAATTGGTACTGGTTTGGAAAATGCAGGAAATGTAAGTACAGAAGATAAGCCTCTGGATACCCAAATACTGGGAATAGTAAGTGGGTGTGAGAACAGAAAAAAGAACCAGCAGATGCTCTACACAAAGAAGATCCAAACTCCCAAACCAAACCCATTGCTGTCGAGTCGATTCCGACTCAAAGCGAAGATAGGTGGTCTAATAAGATGGTTGAGCTCGTTTAGCTTAAAGTGCAGAACACTACAAGGGATAAGTTCTGATGAGAATGAAAGGTTTGAGTATTGCAGCATAATGGAGTTCACTGCCTCAAATAAATCCTGTTAGGAATATAGAGACAGAAATACAGGTATATAAAAAGAGTTGAGCTTCTTTTTCTTAAACCAACTAATTTTGAATTACACTGTATTGGCATCTCATAAACTGTAAAACAAGGGATTGGTTTTGTGCTCAGTGTTGTGTCCACCATCAGCAGATATACACCTGCCCACCTCAGCTTATTTATGCTCAACATCACATTCCACCCCACCATCTTTGCAAGGCTGTCATTTTTTAATTCTAAAATCTGTCTCTGTCGCTTGCTAGCTCTCTTTCTCTACCTCTATCTATATTTCTTTAACACTAGATGTAACAGGAGACTAGAGATTAAGATACATAAGGAAATGATCAAATTCTAACTTCAATAGAAGAATGAAATGAGTAATAGCATACCCAGAAAAGACCCAGTGCCGTCGTAATAGCATAGGATTTAGAAAATTTAAGACTGAAAGTTCAAATTCTTCATTTTAGATATGAAGAACTGGGACAAAGGGATTACTTTTAACCTGCCCAATATAACACACAAGGTTAGCGGAGAAACTGGGATGAAAATCCAGGTCTCCTAACCCTGTGGAATGCTCCCTTCATTTCACGACTTCTCAATTTTGGTATCTTTACTACAACACTTATTTTATCAGAAGGAAGGAAATATGGAAGAAAGGGAGGGAGGGAGGGAGGAAAGGAGGGAGAAAGGAAGAAAAATTCCTCCTTAATGGTGCTAAAAGTTTAAATAAGTATATATTTACAGATCTTTTGTTGCTTTGTTTTCAGAACATAGTAGAAATGTTCTTTTCAGGTTAAGGACTTAAAATTGCAGCAATAGTGAGAAGTAATCATTCACCAAGCTTCCTAGGGGTCTGCACCTACAATGTTCATGGCTGGTTTATGATTTTAAAGATCACCGGGAGTACAGAAAAGTGGCCGTTGCAGAGTCTAGACTTGTCCTTCCCTATGGCTTTCAGTGTTTTATTTGTTTAGGGAATGAAAACACTACTATGCTTTTGTAGAACCTAAGTTCTAATCCAGCATCAGCAGAGACAGCTTTTCATCTATTTTATATGGAATATATAATTCTATCTTTTCCTGATAAATATTCCCATAACCTAATTAGCTTGCCATCAGTTTTAGAAAAAGTCTTAGTAGGTACTAAGGTACCTAATTTGTCAGCCTAGAATCAACCATGTCCCATTTGTGAATTGTGCTGTATGGTTCTTATACTTACTTGAATTAAGTCATGAGACTGAGTCCAAAAACATAACAAGTATAAATGGTTCACCTAGGTCACCATTGTCACTGCTGACAAAGATTTTTCATATCATTCTTTGGGAAAAAGAAAAACATTTTTTAACAAGATAAGTATGCATTTAGAGATAGTATGTAAAATCCAGGAAGACTTTCAATTTCTTGAAGGCAAGGACTATTTTATCATGGAATTCATTGCATTTAACATGCCAAGTTAACTACTAAAACTTGCTGATATTTATCAAGCATTTTCCATTTGCTATTAGCTGTAACAATATTCTGTTACATTTGATAAGCACATCTATGAGGACAGTACCATTTTTGTTCTTATTCTACAGAAGAGAAAACTGGGGCTTAAGGAGTTGATCTAATTTACTAGGGCCACAGTGAAGTCGGGTTTTCAAATAAAGGATCCCAGAACTTACAATATAAATACACTTTCCAGCATCATTTCAAAAAATGTTTAAGATAAAAAAAAAAAAAGCATGCTGATCATTTAGACTTTGTGGCTGTATGTCTGCATCTCTTTAATAATAAAACTCTAATTTAGAGATGATTTTAACCTGAAGAGATGAAAATAATTATTCTTCAGCTGAAGACTCTCCTGCTCATGCCAGTTCACTACCTAGAGGCCATTTTTACACCTCATTCTCCAAATTTCTACACATAAGAAATTATATCACGCCTGACTGAACCCTTCGGCACTACCATAGATACTACCATTATCATCTCTTTTCAGATGAGACCCATCAGTCTTGCTGATGGGCCATCACTCATTTTTTTTTTCCCCAGACTTGATCCTCTCTTTTGCAAAAGCACACATACACACCCACACCTCCCTCCACACACACACCATTTTCTAGAATAATCAAGTGTGGCTGAGAGAAATCTTAGTATTTATAGGGATGGCAGAATTGAGTATATTTTCCTCAAAAACTTTGAAATGAATTAATAAACAAAGTTCACTGAAGAAGTTCTTGGAAATTGGGATATGTCAATGAGTCTCAGGAATTTTCATACCAAGATATTCACTCTTTACCATCAACTTAAAGATGCCTATGAATATGAATCACAATATTTTGTTTCAAATAGTTCTTAAATCTACCCATAATCCCAACCAATATTTTTTTTAAAAGCTAAGAAGACAATTCCAATGTTATATAACTTAAAACAATGTCACAGCATTAAATGCCCCAACATAAATGGAAAGAGAGCTTGGTCAGCCCATAATTTGCTGAAAGGCTCAATAAGGTGAAGCAGACATCACCCAAGTAAAATTTTACATAATCACGTAGACACACCAATGTGAAATTAAAACAGATTTTCACCTGAGAATTCAAGAAATGTACTACCTTGCCCCAAACAGGTAAGAATCCGATTACCACAAGGATGGATAGTTACCCATGGCGAAGAATGGGATTCCCAGCAGAGTGGAGTTGTACTTTCCATCAGTGATGAAGAAGATCCCTGCTGCTGTGATGATGGAGATGCACACTGTGAGCACCCCCAGGAGGCCCAGGAAGGGCTTGCTTCGCAAACAGTCCTTCATGGAGCTGGAGAGGGTGGCTGTGGTCAGGATTAGCACAAGGCTCACCAGGACCTTGCTTCTGGCCAGGATGCTGGTCTTATGAAAGTCTCTCCAGAGGCTAAAGGATACTAAAGTGAAGAGCTGGAGGTCCTGGTGCTCCTCCTGGAGCTTTCTCATAAGCTGACAGAACTCATTCTCCCACTTCTCCCCTATGAGGTCTTGGGTGGCAGAGCCATAGGTGTGGAGGTAGTAGGTGATTTGAATGGCTCTGGCTGACTTGACCCGCTGGTCCTTGCTGTTTGGCATTTCCACTACCCCGCCCAGTTGGTGTCCAATAAAACTGTTCCTCCCATCCTTGAAAACAAAAAAAAAAGGGGGAGACTTAAGTTACCAGTGGGATGCACATTCCGGAGAATGAATTCTTACTCTAAGTGAAGGAGCACATGGAAGGCAGAGAAAAGCTCTAGCAATCACAGAACTGATGTGGATGGAGTGGTGTGTTAGGATTTTATATTGAACCTTTTGGAGCTACATGGGATATCATGCAAGATGATCAGGAATAGAAAAGATGCAGAGTATTGTGAAGCTATACAAGACTTGCCACATGCATAAGAAAAGGTACATAAATATTATTTTGATTTCACCCATAACCTTGTTCCCACCATTTCCTTCTGTAACAATCTAGTACAAATTCTTAATGCAGGAATCAACTTTTCTGACTCAGTTTCAACCAAAAAGAGGCATGGCATGAGCTGACAACATTTCAGAAAGTAAAATAATTATCAGTTCAATAATAAACATGCTCAACTTTCTAAAGTTAACACACACACCTACACACACATACACGCACAAACATCTTTACTCATTCTTTATGTTCTAGGGGTACAACTGTGTATTGCAGAATAGTAGAAAAAAAATACCCTTCCCTAATATTAATCTAATGGTGTTAAATGCTGTAATACCTAAATATCATGTAAGCACCTCTTTACTTATTACAACGTACCCTCCAAACACCTGCTTCCAACATAGGTTGATCTTTTCTCACAAATGACAGTGGACATATGCTCTAAATGAAACTAAGATTTTCAGGTATGGTTGCCAAAAGTCATCACAATTTCTGAGTTTGACATGAGGTAGAATAGGCAAGATCCTAAGAGTAGGAGATTGGTGAGAGAAGCAATTACTCCTCTTTAAGGCATGCCTAAGTTTTTGCCCTTAGGATGGCCACTGAGGTACTTAAATGGGTTCAGAGCATTCTCAAACAGCGGTCCTTGACAGAAAGAGATCCCTGGAATCTCAAAGTCGAAAATTTTACATGCGACACCACTGTCATGTACTTTAATGACAATGATCGTCAGGTGGAATACTGAACCTATTCTCAAGTCGCATGAAAGAGTTGACTGAAAATGTGCTGCAGGAGCTGGGCGAGAGGCCAGAGAAAAGTAAATTCATGCCATAGAAGGATGTCCTGTTTACTAGAACAGACAAGATGTTTATCTCATGAGGACAGAAAAGAGTATAATGAGGGCAGGAAACACATCCTTTTAGAGAGGGTAGTAAGGAAGGGCAATAAACTCAGTAGTATTATAACCATGGACGTATTCATAGAACTGCAAAGCATTGTTATCCTGTAGGAGACACCTACAAATGCTGTTATGTTAGCAGGATCTCAAGAATTGCAAGGGAGAAATTTCACAATCACTCCATAGACGTAGTTTCTTTCCCTGTATGTCAAACAGAAACAATAGTTCTATATAACTCAACCTGACCCACTCCAAACGAATGATATTATTTTTAAATAAAAAATTGTATAAGGATATTTTATTGTTGCTTTGCTGCGTTTTGGTTTTTTGTTGTGCAAGGTGTCTCTCACTTCCAAGCCATCTTTGTAATTTTCCCATCTCTTTTCCTTATTTTATATATATATAAAAAACTAACTGAAATTCTGAATAGAGGTTCCCAAGGCTCTCTCTTGGCTAAGCTACATGAGCTATTCCAAAGAGCTGCAAGTAGAAAGGTAGAAAAGCTTGGAGCAAGGAGGCAGGGGTCCTGTCTTGGTGCTGAGAGGTTGCTGAAACACTGTTTCATTATGGCCCAAACTGCTCCTCAATGAGTTCCATTTATTATTGTCTTAAAAAAAAAATTTTTTTTTTTTTTTTTATTGTCTTAAGAACGGTATAATTTTTAGCTCCACCGTTGTTTCTACTGTCTGAAAGCTCATCTTTGATGCTGGCTTATGCTTATGATTACTTGGAAGAGGAGGTATTTTAAGGTGTTCTTTATTCATTTATGAACGTGCAGCTCTATCTATCTTTACACATTTCTGTCATCCAAAGACTTCGCAGGGATCGTTAGCAGTGGCAGAAAGATTTATGCATCCCTCAGGCTTCATTTAGAGATTATTGTGGATCAAAGAGGGTTTGATAATGTATCTGGCCAAAGTCAACATTTTAAGGAAGAAGAAATATAGATCTTTAAATAATAGATGTTCACTGGGTTTGGCTAGCTATTAACCTCCCTTTCCAAGCTGTTCAATTTCCATTTTCATAAAAATTACTCCATAAAAGATATGCTTTCATCTTTTCCCATTGTATTTAAATCAATGTAACAAATAGAATGAATTTCTCTCCCCTATTCTGCTCCACTGCATACACCAAAACCAAAGAAGCAAGTTCTCCTAAATGGAAAATGCTATTGAAAGTTCCAGATGCTGTAAATGCAGTTGAGCCCATCACGCTACTGACTATAATCCTGAGAAGTGCAGGTGGTGGTCCCCGATTTACGACAGGGTTTTTCACTCCAGTGACTCTGTCGGTTCTGATGTAAGTGGAATACCTTTTTTTTTTTTTTTTTTTTAGTTTTCATTAGTATTGCCTTTTATTATCAGTATCTTTATAAATCCCATTTTTATTTGCCTTTGGGGGTTGGGAACATTACATATAAACATCAGCAAATGAATATCTGAGAATGATAACATCAGCAAATCATGAGCTGCAGTATTGTATGTAGTGTATGTTACTAACAATAAGAGGTACAGGAACAAAACGAAACAAAACAGATGGTCGTTAAGTGTGGTTCGTTGTAACTCAAATCGGGGACTACCTGTACGCTTTACATGTTACTCATATGGGAAATTCTACTATTTTGTAAGGAGTGGTAGAAGTTGGTTAGTTTCCCAAACTGCCCAACTTATAGAAGAAACAAATAATAAATATAATAAATATTGTAATTATCAGCTGGGAAGAGCTTCCCTGGACTTACATGAAGTTAGGTAGACTAATGGAGAGAACATTTAATTAGGAGTTATGTGACCTGGGCTGCAGCCGTGCATCCGGCACTAATTGGATAAATCACCCAAAACAGTTCTCTTTCTCCTTCTAAGTTTCAGTTTTCTCATCTATAAAATGAGAAGTTAGAAGACCATGATTCTGGAATAATTTTTCAGTTCTACTACTTTATTAACTTTTCTGTTCTGTCGTACACAGGGTCGCTATGAATTAGAACTGACTGGACGGCACCTAACAACAATAACAAACTATTAATATATCACATATTAATTTACTCTAAAGATATCTGAATATCAGAAATTATGTCATTATAACTAAAATGGCTATGGATTGGTTATTTTTACATCTGGACAATATCTTACCAAGCACCTAGTAGAACCATTGTTTATTATATGAGGAAATTAAGAGGGCAAACCCATTAAAGAGATAAACCCAGAGTTTCAACTCAGGGCTTTTGATTCCAAGTCTAGTCCTTTTCAGGATCCTGTGGAGCCCTGGTGGCACAGTGATTAAGTGCTCAGCTGCTAACCAAAAGATCTGCACTTGGAACTCACCACCAGCTCCACGGGAGAAAGATGCGGCAGTCTGCTTCTGTAAAAAGGTACAGCTTTGGAAACCCCATGGGGCAGTTCTACTCTGTCCTATAGGGTCACTTAGAGTCAGAATTTGAGTTGACAACAATGGATTTCATTTGTTTTTTTAATGGGGGTAATTTCAGGTTTGACACTTGGAATCCTGATCCCCACTCACTTTGAGATAAAATTTTTTTTTACTTGTAGATCCATTTTTCTAATATCTTTCTATCTACTTTAGCAATTGCCTGCCATTTAATATGACAGAATGCTCCCAGTCACAAAGATGGTGGGACTTTGGCTTGCCTGTTTTGGACATGTCATCAGGAAAGACCAACTGCTAGAAAAGGACATCATGATCCATAAAGTAGAGGGTCAGCGAAAATGAAGGACACCGTCAATGAGATGGACTGACACAACAGCCTCAACAATGGACTCAAACATACCAATGATCACGAAGCTGGTGCAGGACTGGGCAACATTTTGTTCTGTTATAACAAGATTCCCATGATTCAGCGCTGATTCAATGGCAACCAACAACAACAACAACCATTTAATACGTTCATTGATTCAAGGTCTCCCTTTTCAAATAAAATCTTCTATACAATTTCTAAGGAACCCTGATGGCACAATATTTAAGTGCTCAACTGCTAACTGGAAGGTTGGTGGTTCAAATCCACTAGGAGCTCCATGGGAGAAAGACCTGCAGATCTTCTCTTGTAAAGATTACAGGTTAGGAAACCCAAAAGTGCATTTCTACCCTGTCCTGTAGTGTCGCTATAAGTCAGAATAGACTCGATGGCACACAACAACAACATACAAATTCTAAAATGCCTTTAACAGTAGAGCTCACCTTTTATGTCTCAATGAATATAGAACTTAAAATTAAATAACCCATTGCTTTCAAAGTTCTCCCCATTTCAATCCTTCAGCCTTCATGTGAACTGACATAATTTATATGATATGACTTTAAGTTCCTAACTCATCTCACTGTGCCCTCTCCTGCTATCCCTCAATCTACTTCCTAAACAGAAGTCAGAACTAACTTGAACAAATCTCAATGAGACTGCATTATCTCCCCTCTGAAAACCTTCCACTTGGGTTAGGAATAAAATAGAGACCCGTTACCAGGCCTGCAAGGCCCTGCATGGCTTATCGCTGGCCAAGGTCTCTGACCTTGCCTCTCAACACTCTTCTCTTCATGGACTCTGTTCCATCTTTTCTGGACTTTCTTCCTACTCCTTGACACACCAAATTGATTTCCTTTCATATCACAGCCTTTGTGCCTGCTGTTCCCTTTGCCTGGAACGCTTTTCCTCCATTCTTCTTATGATTGAGGCCACTTCCTGTCATGAAGATCTCTGTTCTAAAAAGGCTCTTTGCTACCATATGATCTAAACTAGACACCTCCTCCCTCCATCACTCTATCACATATTCCTATTTTATATTCTTCCTGGCAAGGAATGATCTTATTTAATCATTTAATTGCTCCTTTTCTATCCCTTCCACTAACTCGTTAAGAGCTGAGACATAGCCTGTCTTGTTCACTGATAAGTTCTCTGTGCCTAGGATAAGGCCAGGTATACAATAAAAACCAAAATCCAAACCACTTGCTGTTGAGTTGGTTCTGGCTCATGGCGACCCCATATGTGTTAGATTAGACCTGTGCTCCATGCAGTTTTCAATGGATGATTTTTCAGAAGTAGTTTGCCAGGTCTTTCTTTTGAGGCACTTCCATGTAGATTCAAACTTCCAGCCTTTCCGTGAGCAGTCAAGCGCATTAAACTTTGCACCACCCAGGGACTCTAGGTATATAACAGACACTCTGTAGTATTTGTTGGAAACCCTGGTGGTGTAGTGGTTAAGTGCTACGCTGCTAACCAAGAGGTTAGCAGTTTAAATCTGCCAGGCGTCCTTGGAAACTCTATGGGGCACTTCTACTCTGTCCTATAGGGTCGCTATGAGTTGAAATCGCCTCGTGGCAGTGGGTATAGTATTTGTTGTCTGCTGTGTGAATTCACGGAGAGGTGTAAAAAATCACAGGTTCTCTTTTACAGATTTTGCTAAGACTAGGAAAAGCAGGGACAGCTTGAAGTGCCTGAGAATAGTAGGGACTCAGATGAAAAGAGAAGGGTGTATAGAAATTAGAGGCTAGGTTGGAAAGAACATACTTTATCCTTTTCTTGATTTGCTTTGTCTGGTGTAACATTTTCCCCAAATATGTTCCCTCTTCTCTTTTCACCACACATCAAATATGCACAGTAAACTAGTAAGCCAACAGAGGGTCTTAGGGAGTACCAGGGGAGGGATTTGCATATACACGGGCCTGGAGACAAAGGACAACACAGAATGCTCAAAGAACTGAATGGCGTGAAGGAAGTTGAAGCTAGAGAGGAAAGTCTTACTGTCCAGTAAGGGCCGTGAAAGCCTTACTAAGAAGTTGACCTGAATTTCCCTACCATGGGAAATTGTTGATGGGTTTTAAGCAGGAGAGTAACATGATTCATTTTTTTGAGTGCTCCCTCTGGTTGCACCGTGAAGAACAATTCAGAGAGCAGGGGTGACTCTAAAAGGAAGGGCTCACTTAGGAAGACCTTGAAGTATTCCAGGTTCTTGCTACAGCATAAGAGAATGTCAGCCCAGGCAGTCTCTGGTAGGTAGATCGTTCCAAGGTGAATCAGTGGAATTATAGCCTTAATGCTATTTTATAGCCGTGAACCGCCTTGTCACATTATCTCCCCAGCAGCAATAATGTAGAAAAAAAAAAAAAAAAACTTTCTTGTTTTGTCTTTTGTCTTATTTAAAGTTACCACTTTGTAGCCTTTAAAATTGTTGTTGTGGGCTGTAGAGCCAATTCTGACTTACTACAGCCCAATGCGACAGAGTAGAACTGTTCTATAGGGTTTTCTAGGCTGTAATCTTTACAGAAGCAGATTCCCAGTTCTTTTCGCCCTCAGAGCAGCTTGTGGGTTCGAACATTCATCCTTTTGGTTAGCAGCTGAGCGCTTAATTGTTGCACCACCAGGGCTTCTCCCTTTAAAATTATTGTTGTTAGCTGCCCCTGAGTTGGTTCCACCTCATAATGACCCCACGTATAACAGAACTAAACATTGTCCGGTCCTGCACCATCCCCACAGTCATTCCTGTGTTTGAGCCTATTGTTGTAGCCACTGTGTGAATCCATCTCATTGAGGGTCTTCCTCTTTCCCTGACCTTCTACTTTATCAAGCATAACGTCCTTGCTGAGGGATCGATCCTTCCTGAAGCAAAATGAAGTCTCCCCATCCTCACTTCTAAGGAGTGTTCTGATTGTACATCTTCCAAGACTGATTTGTTTAAAATTATTCTCACCCAGTTCACATCTCTATAGTGGAAAAGGAAACTAAACTCTCAGAGATAAGGTCAAAGAATACATCCTTAAAGTGATAGGGGAGGAGAGATATTAATGTCCTAGAAAATTGCACAGAGAAAAAAAACACTCTATGATGCTTTCAAAATATTATGGGGAAGCAAGCGTCATATGGAAACCCTGGCGGCATAGTGGTTAAGTGCTACAGCTGCTAATCTAAAGGTCGGCAGTTCCAATCCACCAGTCGCTCCTTAGAAACCCAAGTTCTACTCTGTCCTATAGGATCGCTGTGAGTCAGAATTGACTCGACGGCAACGGGTTTTTATTGGTTAAGTGTCGTATTTGCTCAGTATATGTCCTAGGTTGAAATTCAGATATGTTCTGTGACTACAAGATGATCTGGCAGCACAGTTTCTGTCCAAGACAATTGTAATTCAGATTTCATTAATTTTCAGTGAAGTAGACACTGCAAGGATATTGGACAGTTTTTGATGGTTGCTTGTCTTTTATTCCTGGAAAGAGAATCTTTCCTTTATATAGTAGTAGATGGTATTTCTAAAGGAAGAGTGAAATTTTTTGGTCTGCTTTTCTTTCCACAATAAGCTTTTTCCTCATATTTATTTTCTAATTTATATATTTTTTTGTTTATTCTCATTTTCAAGTGTATATACAAATTAGGGTTAAATGAAATCCTCAGTTATCTCGAGTTTCTTTTTCAGAGCTTCATGTTTAGTAGAAATAAGCAAATAGTGAGAAAGCAAGTTCCTACAAGGTATCTAGTCAAAACAAAATGAAACAAAACAACAACAAAAAATGGGGGTGTATGTTTTACGCATCATGTGAGAGCTCAACCAAAGATTCCACCAATATCAGTACATAAAAATATCCAAAGTAATTTTTAAAATGAAGAACTTAAATCGTTAAAAAATATCCTAAATAAGAATAAATTAAACATTTATATGCCACTTAACTCAGGTAGGGAACTGCAGTGGTGTCTTTTTTCAAAGAGACTTTTTTTTTTTCCCAAAAGAGAAGAGTTAAAAAACATGCTTCTGTGTTATTGCAAAAAAACAAAAACTTTAGACAACCAGAACATAAAATAAGTTTAACAGAGCACTGTAGCATATCAATTAACTGAGACTTGGTTGGAAAATATTTAAATATGTGGCAGACGCTGTACTAAGACTCAAGAACTTTATATGTAAAAAAAAAAAAAACAAAAAACAGTGCTATATATATATATATACATATATATATATAGACAAACCTCAGAGTAGAGCTCAAAGTATTGTCATGAAATGGTACAGGTAGGAAAGGTCAGAAGCTTAGGCACTGAGGGTGTCTAAATGGAGGCTACTGGTGAATCCTTGGGTACCCAAGGCCATGACACACAAGTGGAAATAAGGAACAAGGGCAGAATCATTCATTCATTCAAAAAATGTCTAGTGAACTATGCTCTGTGTCAGCCAGCTACTGAGGATAGACAAACAGTTTTTGTCTTCAAAGAGTCTATGTTCTGGGATGGGAGAAAGGAGCTATAAGTAAACAAGTATTTTTTTAAAAAGGCTTTTTTTTTTGGTAAATGTATATATACGTATATGATAAGTAATACGGTATGGGTAAACACAAGATATTAGGGGAACACTGAGAAGGACACCCACCTAGTCTAGTGGGATTCAAGAAGGTTTTCCAAAGAAAGTGTTATTTTAGTTGAGCCATGAAGCATGAGTAACAATTAGCCAAGTGAAGATGGGGAGGTTTGGTTGGTGATGGAAAGGAATGGTCTTCCAGGCAAAGGGAACAGCGTATGCCCATGAAATACTGCCCTAGTAAGAAGCTCGTCCTGAGTGCAATGAGAAGTTACTGAAGGATTTTAGTGTGTTAAAATGCTCACTTTGATTGCCATGTGAAAAATGAACTTTAGGTGTGCCTTGGGGGTGGAAATGGGCTCTAGAGAAGGGGCATTGTATCAGTTTTTTGCCTTCCTCACAGCTTCATCTAAGGCAAGGCCGACCTAACTGATTATATGAGCATTAAAAAAAAAAAAATCTTCAGATCTTATGGAATGTGCACTATTCTGAAAATAAATTTTCCCCACACCTGGGCCTTTTTCCAAAGAACCAACTCTTTTGGAGCCCTGAAGGACTCTTGGGGAAAAAGTTTACTTCCTAGAGGTGTGGTGGTAGCTGAAAGTGATCTACTTATTCTAAAGATTCCTGTAAACCCAAGAAATTAAACAATATTTGTGTTGAGTTCCTGGGAAGGGTAGCTTGATAGTCTATGTGTAGTAAACAAGATAAAGACAAACACATGGAAGATAAAGTCTCTTCCTTGGAAGAGTTTACACTTCAGTTAGAGAAACAAAACACGTAATAAGATGGTAAGAGAATAAAGCAGCACAGACCATTAAAAAAATTTACAATACATTAAACGCTGTAATTTTATATTGTATTTACAAAATGGTATTATTTGTTAAAAATAAAAAAAGGTGTGTTAAGGGAACTGAATAAAGAGGAGATTGGAATGGGGGGGATACATTAGGTACCATTTCTAATGAAACTTCACTTAGGCAGTCATAGAAGAAGAACTCAAAAGCAGGACTCCCTATTCCCAGACTCAAGTTCGAAGCATTTGGCCTCACAGCTTCTGAGTCAGCTTGATTTCTAATGGTCCTTCTCGAGGCATTCTTTGCCATGAAGAACTTTGCTTTAGCCTATTGAGACATTCTGAACAATGGTATCCTACTTAAAGTTAAAAGTAAGTAATATCAGATTTCTGGCTGCTGAGGGTCGCCATGAGTTGGCATTGATTCAACGGCAACGGGTTAAGGGTAGGGTAACATGCTGACATACAATTCTGGAGCTCATCTGACCTTACACTTGGCTAAATGGTGTTTTTTTTTTTTTTCTTTCTTTTTTTCCAAAGAAAAGATCATGAGAAAATTGGTGGCTCATTATTACTTTCCTTTTATTGAACTTGAATTCTAAACTGGCTCTCGTGAGGCTTTTTTTTTTTCCCCCTAAAACTTGCCTGTGTATATTTTATTCCCATGTATTTCTTTTTAATTTGAGAACAAAGCCCAATTTATTTGCCCAATCAAAAGATAGTTTTGTGTATGTGTGTGTGTATAAAGCATCGTGCTAAGTGAAAGCTGGCTTGTTCCTTTCTTGAATTACCCATACAGCTGTAAATGTGTGGGTCTAGGTTAGGAGGCTGATTAACTCCTATGGAATACGCCATGAATTTGTGCAGTCTGGAAATAGCGTTGCCATTTATGAACTCCTTTCCCCATCGTTATTTGTGCATCTGTCCTATCACTCTATCTAGACTCCTAGATTCACTTGAAGATAGGGGATGAAGAAGGTACCTTTTCTGAGCTTCAGGAAACGAACTTGTCGCTCATATCTCAAGGAAATATAGAGAAACGAACATATTTTGAAAAAAAGTGAAATCGAAAACGTAGCCTTTATATGCAGTTGCAGCTGAGGTTAGCTTTGTCTTAATCCTTTGATAAGACAAAAGTGACACCTTTGTCTCTCTACTGAAGACGATTCCGATCTTAATATTAATTGCCTTATTTGAACATCCTCCCCACCTTTTCCTTCCTATTTCCTCCCTGCCCTCTCTCTGACCCTTTCTTCTTCCTTTTCCTCTCTTCCCCCACCTTCTCTGTCCTTCCATTATTTGAAAGACAGCTATCTCAAAGCCACAGTGAGGGATAATTATTGAACTATGTCAGTGAAATGCTAGATAAAGAATACAATGCTTGCTTAAGTCCTTTTTATCTTCACTAAATTACCTTTCCTTTTTTAATCCCCAAAAGGACAGACACGCTTTAAAAATATCATGTGTGATATACATTCTAATGAGAGCCAGGCAGTTGTTCTTTGTTACTACCAAGATATTCAGCCTCAAAGATATTAAAATAATTGAAGGCCTTTCCATAAAGCCAAGACAGTAAGTACTCTCCTATCTCCCTGCTCCACGTGGAAGTTAAGTATTAACTTCACTGAGCAGAGCAGACGGGGTGCAATGGCTCACCTTTGCAAGAGCATTAACATTTTCTCAGATGTTATCATTTATTTTAGTCAAACTCACTGGTGAATTTTTGTATTAAACTGTATATTCCTGGTTGCCTAGCAAAGGAGAAGCAAGATATGCCTTGGGAAGGTAAAATTTCCAAAAAATAAATAAAACTTAACACACCTAAATGAAAAACTAACTCAAGAACAAAGTGCATTTTTTTCCTTAATAATTTAACTTATTGCAGTAGATTATCCAAAAATTATTAATGATTTAGAAAATAGATTTCTGTTTTTAATTCTTGAGAGAAAAAAAATGTCTTTCTGGTTGTCTCTGTCTAAGGCTAATATTACGTTGGCTTGCTACTTGTCTGACGTTGGGAAAAAAGTTACCCATCCAAGTTAAGTATGTTATAAGGAAAGAAATAATTCAGAAGCATGTCAAGTTACATAAAATGACTATAGACTTCGGCTTTACTGAAGCAGGTAAAATTTCATGTCGTTTATTATTTAAATGAGATGAGCATGGAACACTTGAGTACATATATTTTTACTTTTATGCCTTTTTGAAGTTTTTCAATTAATATTATTTATGAATTTAAATCTTTTGTTTCATCATATTCTCCATTTTTAGTTTGGAAAATACGGTAACCTTAATAAGTCAAGTAGTGGTCAAAATGAGTTAAAGTACATATGACTGGATAATCCCAAAAGGTTCTGACAATTGATTTGCTTAGATTTTTATGCAATAAGAAAAATATTAAGGTAGACAGTCTCACTATAATGAAGACAATCATTATTATGAATTTACTATGCAAAATTAAGCCAATTTTAAATGAACCAATCCACATTCCAGCCCTTGGGAATTTAATTTTCTGCACTACAGAAACATGAAGAGGCCCTGGTGGTGCAATGGTTGAGAGCTTGGCTGCTAACCAAAGGTTGGCAGTTTGAACACAGCAGCGACTCCGTGGGAGAAAAGACCTGGCATTCTGCTTCCCTAAAGATCGTTGTTGTTATGTGCTGTGGAGTCGATTCCAACTCATAGTGACTCTACAGGACAGAGGAGAACTGCCCTATAAGGTTTCTCAGGCTGTAATCTTTACTAAAGCAGATTGCTAGGTTTTCTCCGTTGGAGCTGTTGGTGGCTTTGAACCACCCACCTTTAGGTTAGAAACCTAGCACTTAACCATTACGCCACCAGGGCTGTTCCCATAAAGATTACAGCTCAGGAAAGACTATGGGGCAGTTCTAATCTGTCACGTTGGGTTGGGTCGCTTGCTAAGAGTTGGAATTGACTCAAACGTACCCAACAACAACAAGATATAAACATGATTGCTGCTTCTTCCGGCCACACATAAATATCCCTCTTAGCTGTGTCAGCTCTGATGCCACCTAGCCCTATTTCATGGGGTTTGGAGAGAAGGCTTCTAATAAAAATTGCTCTTTTGTTTTAGATTTATTTAAATTTCCTTCTGAATTTTCCAAAAATGGGGGGTAGTTTCAGTGATCCAATTTCTCCTATTTTAACAACCAATAGATTTTTTCTTTTACCTTTGTTTTCGAAGGACAAAAGTTCATCAGAGAAAATTCTCCCAATTATAGTCAGTAATAAGTATGAAGAAATGTGCTGCGATCAGTTCCCCGTTTCCGAGAAAAGATCAGCATTGCACACTAGAGGTCACCTGACCTGGTCGCCATGGCAACATTGCAAAACCACTTTGGTATCCAAGGAAATATGGCTGGCAGTACTTTTTTGGCTTTAAAGTCTGGAGAACTCAGCTTTGATGCCGATTTAACTAATCACCTGTTGGACTTTGGCAAGTTAATTCTCTGAGCCTTTTTCTTCAGCTATGAAATGGAATGGCCTAACTCAGAAGCTTTATTATGCAAATTAAGTGAGGTGATACTTGAAGAGGCACCTTACCTGTTATTTTGTAAGGGCTCTCTCAATGGTTATTACCTAATTTGAAAATGTTTGAATAATTAAATGATTTTAATGTTTAAAAAACAAACGAACTAAAAGGGACCACAGCCTTTGGCACCAAAAACATTTCATCACACTATAAAAATACAGAAGGTTTCTGGGACACCCTAAACACCTGCTGCTGTGGGGTCGATTCTGACTCATAGCGACCCCATAGGACAGAGTAGAACTGCCCCGTAGGTTTCCAAGTAGTGCCTGGTGGATTCGAACTGCCGACCTTTTGGTTAGCAGCTGTGGCTCTTAACTACTGTGCCACCTGGGACGCCCTAAGTAGGGTTTATTTAGCTCAAAGGAGGAAAAGAATGTACTGTGTTTGTCCCAGTCCTGAAGATTCACTCTCTATATGAACTACAGCTTGTCTCAACTCACCACTGGTTCAGGGCAGGAACGTTATTTGGTGTATTTAGAGAAAACTTGAAGGACTTGGCCCAAATTTTCCTCACATATACTCCAAACCACCATCTGGACACGGACATTCTCTAATCTAGAAAACAATTCATGGTCATAGGAAACTTTCTGAGGCAGCTGAGCTCACGGAGTTTATTCTTCTCCACGGTAGGCATCCCAGGATCTCTTGGGACATAGAGAGAGGCCTGCATGTCAGCACTGCTCTTGGCTTTTATTCCAGGCACCAAACTGATGAGGTTTTGGAAGTACGAAATTCCACGGTGGTGCAGCTTTGTGGTGTTCTGTGCAAGGCAAGACTGTGACCAAACCTCCTGATTTCACAATATAGAGGCCCCTGCCGAAGCGTCCTTCTGAAACTAAAAACAACTGGTGGAGTCATGAAAGAGTCTCTCGGAGATTCCCTATTTTATCACCTAACTTTAAATGTCAGACATGCAAATGACAGCATGCAAAATCCACATGAGGCGATTCTATACTCACATAGTTCCGTTTTGTGTTTGCTGCTCCATTACTTGAACACCCTACTAAACTGTCCAGAGGAATGTAATTTCATCAAAATAATTTGCAGGAAAAAAATGATTTTAATATATGTTTCCAGGGCAATATTTCGTGCTTGCTATGGATGTTAAATGTTTTCTCCAAGATTCTGTGACATGCCACAGGCATCACTGATATTTGCTCAAAAATGCAAAAAACACTGTGTCTACAGCAATGTTAAGAAAGATTCAGTGTACTTCATTGTCCCCACTAATAGTGGAAATCTTAATTCAAGTGACCTGATTATATTAAAATAAAAAGAAGGAAACAATTCAGAGTAAGAAATGCAAATACGAAAAGGGTACACATAAACATGGCTTGCAACATAACACGCTCAACTATTTTTTGAGAGCACTTGCTATAAACAAAGCTATTTTAATAAGCACGAAAATATGAGGCTAGCCCTTTGTTTTTAAGAACATTTTCATCGCCTTCCCTTACTGCAATACAGATTAATTGCTTATAATTTTGCTAGTAGTCAGAGAATTCAAGGTGACTATGTCACACCTTATGAACTAGATGAGAGGCTCTCTTCTTTAGAGATATTATGTATGAAAATTTAACAACTTCCTTTGCATGGAGGTACTTTGTGGAAGCATGATTAACTGGTAAGTGGGTGTCTGCTTTGACTGAAAAATAAGGGCCATTTGAAGCCATTGAAATCAGTTACAAAAGAAAGTATTTAGGGGAGGGATTTCACATGCATATCGTTATATCAGTGCACTGTTAAAAACACTGATAATAACACACACACCAACTCCCTCAGAACTGGGGCTGGTAGCTGCCTGAACCTCATTGCTATTTACAAGGAAATACTGAGTGAGGCTCTATCTGAACGTATAGAATAGAGCTCAGAACTGGGCCACGCAATTTGGTATAATAAAGAATTTCTCCTGGAGTGGACTTGGAAGACCAGTCACTCCCTCCAACAGTAGTTTCAGCAATGACATTTGCTCATCCAGACTTTAAAACAAAACAAAAAACCTGAAAGAGAGATCAGAAGAGTCTTGTGTACCATTCTGAAGAATTTGAGATAGCTGCTGTTGAAAATCTTTAAAACTAGAAGTGATCTGATGAGACCTGTGTTTAGAAGTTCTCTCTGGTAGTAGGAAACCCTGTGGGGCAGTTCTACTCTGTCCTAGAGGGTCGCTATGAGTCAGAATCAACTTGACAGCAAAAGGCTTTTGGTCTCTGGTAGTAATATGAAGAATGGCCTGGAATGTGTGTGTGTGTAGAGGGTGCTGAGATGTGATGTTGAAGTTTTACAATAATACAGATAGGGAGGCAGGTGAGTAGGTTCCAATAGTCATCCAGGTGAGGGACAATGAATTCCTAAATTAAGCAAATAGCAATACAGAGAATGAGTTAAGAGATGATTAAGAAGCAGAATAGAGAGAACTTGGAGACTGATTGAATGTAAGAAAGGAAAAGAAAGGGTAAGTAGAAGATGAGGTCATACTTTTTCTTAGGAGCCTGTAGAAAACAGTGGACTCACCAAGCTGAAGACACATCTGTAGGGGATTAGGGGAATGGGAATTGAACTCTATATATTTGTTGAGTTTTAACATCAAGGTGGAGATACCTACAGATGAGCAAAGTCACGGGAAGTTTGCATAATACAGAGACTAAAGATAAACATTTCAGCATTTTCAGCTTATAGATAATGGCTAGTGCCACACTTGCACAAGGAGAGTTAATAATGTGGGAAGAACGTAGTTTTGGGAAGAATCCATAGAAATAAAAAAATAAGATCAGGAAAATTCTTAAAGAGGCAAAACAGTGCAGAAAAACAGCAACACTACTATGAGTCTATATTGATGAAACATTTCATCAACTCTGATGGGAAAAATATGTCAAACAAAAGAGGAATTATAATGGATGCCAACTCATTTGCTGATATTTGTTTAACTACCTCAGAATAAATTTTTGTAGGACATTAAGATGCACACAAATTTTCCAATCATTGAAATGAAAATGGTTCAGGCCCAAAAAATAGTGTTCAGGTGGAATACTTTTTCATTTCTTTAATAGGGAATTCCCATCAGTCAAGTTGAAGTTGCATGCATCCTATTCAACCTTTTGAGATTAAGGATTTGCCTTTTAATTAGAAATCTGCATTTCATTATAATGATATATCCTCTGTCCTTGACTTGGTTATTCTCCACAGAAGCAGGGGCTTCTTGGGACCAATGTGCTCAGCATATAGTAATGACAGATTGTGGAAAATTTATCCCTGACATTAAAAAAAAAAGGCATAGCTAAAGGAAGGCAGGTGTGAAAAGCACACTCTCCCTTGCCGGATGCAATTTAAAGAAAATCCTTAGAGGTGACCTCATAAATTTTATGTTTCACAGTCAGGCATCTGTAAAGTCTGAACTAGTCATGAAAAGTGCTGTATTAGATTAGGTCATTGAATAGGTTAAGCATTATCTGTAAATGGGAGCTTGATTATTCAGGGCTACATGAGTCAGCAGTATATTTTAAGCAGGGAAGTAACTGTTGGGGGCGGGGGTGTTTCCCAAATTCTTACTTAATTTGGCACAGCAACATCTTGTATAGACAGAAGTTAGATTAAATAATAAAAGAATTAAGAAAAAAAAGAGCTCCTATTTAAAACCAATAATAGTTCTGCATTAAGAATAATTTTGACATGTTAATACATTTGCTATTTATAATAAAATGGACAGGTTATCAAGTTGGATCATTATGACCATTAAAGACACGGTATTTCTGAGGAAATTTCAGTAATGTCTGATAAATCAGCTAATTTGCAAGATTATTTCTTATCTGTGATGAAGAAAAAGTAGAACTGACATAAATATTCTCAAGAACCTTAAACTGGAAGGAATCCTCAGAACTCTTGTAGTATTCCTGTCCTGGATTACTCCTATGGCATTTATAATTATTAAATGATATTTTCATTATTTTTGTTTCTCCCCTTCTATAATGGAAACTTCTGGAAGACAGAATAAGTGTTTGATTGATGTATTATCATTATTATTGCAATTGCCTACCATATAGTATCTTCTCAAAAATCATGTATTGCACAAAGAGTGGTATGCACATGTAGGATAATCCTATTCAGCTATTTGCATCCCCTCCTAATGGAGTCAGTTTTGCTCTTTCCCGAAGCATGCTGGGGATGAATTTGGGATGGACTCGGGCTAAGGTACAAGGTGCGGTATGGCATGACTGGGCCTGTGATCGAGGTCGAGGAACACCTTAGCAACAAGAAGAAAAACATCTGGGCCTGGACATGAAGTCCCTGGGAATGCTGGCTGTTCAAGGACTTGGGAGAAAAACAGATGAGCCTTAGTTCCAGTCGGAACGGTATATAAGCTTGTGTCCCCTGCTAGGTGGTTGTGGAGCACTAAACTGGTCCAGCCGCCACCCTGGACTGACTGTCCCATAAATAATCTTCCCAAACAAACCATATGTCATGATCGCTGGTTCCGGAGTCTTTCTTCAGGCTCTTGGAAACGCAGCCAAAATTGGGTCCAGGTGCCGCTGGATTGCTACAGAACAGCCTTATATTAGCTAAAATCCTTTCTTTTTAAATTGTGTGCCTTTTCTGAACAGAAAAGGACAGGGTCATGATTAGATGAACCAGTTGGTCTAGTTTACACACGAAATTCCCAAGTTTGAAATTGGCTTGTAGCTGCTACAGCAAATAATTTTTCAGGGGTTATTTAGCTAAGCGTCTTTTCAATATCACAGGAGATCCCATTTGCCTTAATTGGATGGCTCTGGAATGCTGTAATTAAGGGATTCATTCACCTTTATTTCCATGGAGATTGCAGGAAGCTGAGAGTAAGAAGCTGGAGGTTCTCTAAAAAAAAAAAAAATGCTGCTTTGTACTCTTTGTACCCTTTCTGGTAATCTGTGCAGCTTGGTTGCTATCTGGTATCTTTGACAATCAGGGACACAAAATATCTTTATAACTTAGAAGTCACGTCCTAAAGCCTCTGCCTTTTTTATCATTGACCAGCCCTGTAAGCGGATGCCTCCTTCCAATTTTATTAATAAGTTGTCGCAAGGAGTGCTGCCTTGGTGGCACATTGGTCAAATGATACAGCCCTTTACCTTCGTTCATCTGTGGACTTAATGTGGAGTACGTGCAAACACTGCAAACAACACCCCAGACCACACGCTCAGCCTTTTTCACAATGCCCAGTCATGAAGCGAGGCTTTAAGAAATTCTAAGCTTTTGGAAAATGAGAGCCAGATGCATGGAGCCTTATAATATCAGATCAAAGCAGTGGCAGAGGGCAAAACATGAAAGTTGCAGGCTGGTGGATGGATTCAGGTAATTAATATTTTTCTTTTAATGTCATAATAGAGCTTGACCAGCACCTAATGTATTTACATGGCTACTTCTGAAAAACTGCTGTTCTCAAAACATATTTTGTTTTGATTTTCCATAGTCTTGCATTCACCTCTTATTTGGGACTGAATTCTTACTATTAACCACTACTCTACGGTCGCTATGAGTCGGAGTCGACTCGATGGCATTGGGTTTGGGTTTTTTGGTATCATGTGTTTAAGCCTTCAGCTGCTAACCAAAAAGTTGGCAGTTTGAATCCACCAGGTGTTCCTTGGAAACCCTATGGAGCAGTTCTACTTTGTTCTATAGGGTCGCTATGAGTTGGAATTGACTCGATGACAATGGTTTATCGTGTGCTAAACAATGAAAAAGGTGGGGACATTACCCAGAAAATCACTTTGAAAATTAACTCAGGAGGGTAATGATAAGCTTGGATGCTGTATCTTTTTGACAAGTAGGTCAGCCCAGAGCAACAACCTGTTACCTTGGAAAACACAGAGCAAGGCCCTGAAGTAATGACCCACAAAATAAATAGGTTTTGAAAAGCCAAACACAGGACATCCTTTGAGGAACTATAGGCCCTGGTCAAAACTGCATTTTGTAGGAAAACCTGGGCTACTGGATATTGGAGAAGGAGTAGCTTGAATATAGGAGATTGCCCAGTGACCCTTGGGTTAATATCTTATAGGACAAAGCTGAGGGGATGAAAGCATTAAAAGTATTTACATTTTACGATTTGATAGAATTACAGTGTTGCCAGTATGTAAATGTAAGCATGAAATCTTAAAAAAAAAAAAAAAATTGCAAAGGGAAGGTGTTGAGGTGGGAGAAAGGATGTTCTCAGAGTAACTTCTCCATCCCAGTGGTGCCTTTCTTCACGTCTGAGGCTTGGTATGCTGTGCAGGTTTCGACATCTGTCAGCCAGTCCATCACCATCCAGCTCTCAAGACCTCATTAGTGCAGGCCCTATCTCTTATCAGAATAAACTCCCTTTGCAGGGTTGTTATGAGTCAGAATTGACTTGTTGGCAGTGGGTTTGGTTGGGTATTTGGCAGCCAATGAAGAATTTGCTCTTAACTGTATATCGCTGCACTCTCCAAACAACGAATGATTAGGAGATGGAATGTCCTGTGACAAGAAGCGAATAATAAAGATAGCTGATAAAGATATCAGGAGAGTAAGTTACTTTTTCAGAGACAGCAAAATACCTTCCTTTCCAGAAGAATTTACTGTTGTACACACTCTGCATCTGCCCGCAAAGAAAGGAGGAGGGTATAGTTCTCACAAAAGTTGAACCACTTCTTCACGATGCTTCATTATCCTTACATATTAAATGTGCATCACATGCAAAATATAAATGCCTTTTACTTATTTATTTCTAAAAATCATCTTTTTTCTTTAAGGGGCAGAGAGCTTAAATTAATGGTGATGAAACAATATGGGTAGATAGTGAGAATGGTGACACAATGTGAAGTATGTAACCAAGGTTATTGAATTGTTCATGTAGAATTTGTGGATGGGTGCGTGTTTGGTTGTATATATTGCCACCAAAAGTAAATCAAATATTCTAAAAAAAATCATCCTTTTTTTTTTACGTGGAGCTCCGGTGGCACAGTGGTTAAGAGCTTGGCTGCTAATCAAAAGATTGGCAGTTTGAATGCACCAGCTGCTCTTTCAAAACTCCCTGGAAAAGTCCTTAAAAAAAAAAAAAATCTATATGGCAGGAGAATAGAGAGTTCTTCATTTTGTAGAGAAATAAATTGAGGTATTATAATTTTTCCAAAGCCATGTAATATACCATTGAAACACTTCCTTGAAAGATGGTAAGACATGAATCCAAACTAAAAGATGAAAACATCGTTTATAGCAACAATATATGAGGAATGATGAGTTGGGTCACTCTCAGGAAAATCAATCCTTCAGAAGAGCCTGATATTTCACTGTGTTTCAATGGTTTAAAAAGTGTGCTCCCTGGACCAGCAGCATCAATATCACTTGGAAACCGGGGAAAGGGGCCCAGCAATGCATTTTTTCCTAAGCCCTCCAGGTTAGTCTGACGCATGCTCAAGTGTGAGAACCACTGCCCTAGAAGAACTTTCTCCTGTGTTTGCAATGTCAGCTTGATGATGACAGTCGAATTTTACACCAGAAAGAAGCTTGAGCTTTCTTATTCCTGAGGAATTATGTATACATTAGCAAAAAGATGGCTACAAGGCGTGGACCAAGACAGATGTGATTTACAAAAGAGAAAGAGGCATGCCAGACTCAGGGTCCTAGGCAGCCAGAAGAAAGGGTAAAACATTAAGAAAGGTGAGGACATAGGAAGGTGCTTAAAGGTGGCATGTTACTTTGAAGAAATGCAGGGGTACAATACCTCTAGAAGTCAAGGGTATTTTTTTATAGAGGAAGCGCACATGGCTGTGTGCCTTTTTCTTTTCTTTTCAGATCTCATTCTGATCAAGTATAGGCTTCGTCAGACATGCACTCTGAACTTTAGAAAGGGAGACTTCAAGAATTTAGAAGAAAAAGTTGACAGAATCTATGACATGTAACTCCATAACAGAAAAAAGGCAGTTCAAAAATTGGAAAACTCTCAAAACATAATTCAGACCATGCAAGCAGAAAGTAACCCCACTGAGGAAGGAAAAGGAGTGAACCTACAGAAAACAATGAGAAGGCATAGAATGTTCTCCAATGAGCTTAACTTCTAAAAGAATAAGCTGAGATAAGGGAAAGAAACAGACAATTTAAAGGAACATCGTGGCGCTAACAGTGTTCAGAAAGCTAAATTAAAAATGAGTAACCACTTTTTGAACTGGTAAAGGTAAGAAGGAAACCCTGGTGGCATAGTAGTTAAGGGCTACGGCTGCTAACCAAATGGTTGGCAGTTCAAATCCACCAGGTGCTCCTTGGATAACTCTATGGGGCAGTTCTACTCTGTCCTATAAGGTTGCTGTGAGTTGGAATCAACTTGATGGCAATGGGTTTTTTTTTTTTTTTGGTTTAAAGGTAAGAAAAATGTTCTTTTTATTTGTTGTTACTATTTGATTTGCTTTCTTTTTCTTTGTTTGGATCAAGACCACCAGAGAAAAAATGGGCGTATTGCTTTGGTGGCTGACCAAAAAGAAAAAAATGAAGAGTAAAACTACCATTTACATTTTGTTTTCTCTCTCAGTGAGAACGAAGAGGTGGAAAGGATATAGGGAAAAAAGAATTAAAGCTGGAGAAGAAATAGAAGATGATGGAAACATTGTTTAATGACATCTTTAAATTATTTATGTCTCCTGGTCTGTGTTAATTACAACCCAATGTTCTAAGAGGGGCGTCCCTGGGTGGCTGCAAATGGTTAACGGCTAGGCTACTAACCAAAAGGTTGGTGGTTCAAATCCACCCAGAGGCACCTTGGCAATTTACTTCCAAAAGATCACAGCCATTGAAAAACCCACAGACCACAGTTCTACTCTGATACGTGGAGTCACCATGAGTTGGAGTCAACTTGACGGCACTGGTTAACCTAGTCTAAGAAAACATGAGAAGGTGACTTTGATCTGCCGACAGTGATGATGCTGCAGCCACAGAGAATAGAGGGGTATCAGAAGCCAGGGGACAGGCAAATCTAATTTGCATTAAAAAGGGAGAGAACGTGAGTTTCTCACATGGGTCTATAAGAATTGGTGTTGATTTGATGCCTGATTTTTCAAGGAGTGAGTGAGAAGTGAGAAATTACTGAAAAGTGGTTTGAGCTGATTTTTTTTTTTTTCTTAAGTAGGGTCACAGGCTGATATATCAAAGAATCACAGAAGACTTAGCGCCCTGGGCTCCATCAAGACAGCATCTGAAAAAGCCTCTTATGGGCAGTGACAGGACTCTTGTTTATTCCACTGGTGAGTTTACAAATTGGTAGAACCATCTTGGGAAACCTTCTGGCATTATCAACTAAAAATGAAGAAGCACAGGCTCTATGACTCCAGGATTCTTCTTTTAGCATTGTAGCTAGAAAAAGTTTTGCAAGCATGCACTAGGAGACATGTGCAAAAATGTTCATGGCCCCAAACAGGAAACAACACAAAGATCCATCAACATTAGAATAGATAAAAAATGAAACTGTTTTTGTTGTTGTTTCTGAGTGCCACTGAGTCAATTTTGACTCACTGTGACCCCATATGATAGAGCAGAACTGCCCCGTAGGGTTTTCTAGGTTTTAAGCTTTACAGCAGATCACCAGGTCCTTCTGCCAGGGAGCCTCTGGGTGGGTTCGAATTACCAATCTTTCAATTAGGAGCCAAGTGCTTAACTACCATGACCATTGAGGGACTCCTCTATTAGAACCCAAAAAGTCCCTTGCCATTGAGTTGACTCTGACTCACAGTGACCCTGTAGGACAGAGTAGAGCTGCCCCACAGGGTGTCCAAGGAGCAGCTGGTGGATTCAAAGTGCTGACCTTTTGGTTAGCAGCCAAGTTCTTAACCACTACGCCACCAGAGATCCATCTCTTAGAACAGTGGGTTGTAATTAACCCAGGTCAGGGGACACAGATAATTTAAAGATGTCATTTAATAATTAGAACTCGATAAAATACTATAACATCAATGGAAAGAAATCAGTTAAAGTGGGACATGGATAAAGCACACAAATCTAAGGTTGGATGAGGTAAAGAAGGGACACATACAGTACAATTCAATTTATATAATGTTCAAAAACAAGCGAAACAGAGGCATATTAGTTAGGAACACATACTTATGTAGAGAAACTATAAAGGAAAGCAAGGAAAAGATTATCTCAGAAAAGTCACATTAATGGTATTATTACTTTTTTTTTTTTTTTACTATAGGAAAGGAAAGGGATGTTGGGGTATTGGCAGTGATTTTTTTTTTTTTTTAACCCTGGTGGTGGCTATATGGGTATTTGCTTGATAATTTTCCTTTAAACTATACATGTCTCTTCTATATATTCTTCTGTATATGTGATATTGATATATTACACAATTAAAATGCTAGAGAGACTGTCTCCTGTGATATTATTGTGGAGAAGATGAAGAAAAAATATTCGAGATGAAGACATTTAATTAGATGAATTTGCATAACTGAGCAAGATGCTTATTTGAGCACTGATATCAGACTGGGCTTGAGAAAGTTTTCCAGAGAAGAACTGGAAGGCTCTGCCCTCAGCTTTGTTTGTTGATTCAGTGAGCACTTTTTATGAGGGACTCAGATAAAAATATAAGATATGCTTATCAGATTTGAAGCTGACATGAAGTGGGATGGATATGGACCTGGCTAGTGCTTTTCAAACTCTGTGTATAGGAGTCACCTGGGAAGCCTGTAAAACTGCAGGCTCTGATTCAGTAGGTCTGGGGTGTGGTCTGAAGTTCTGCATGTGTAACAAGCTCCAGGAGCACACATGTTGCAGGTCTGTGATAGGACTGATGGCAAGAGAATAGGTGATCTTAAAGGTCCTTCTCAGTCCTAAGTTTTAATAATGCTGTGATTCTAAGTCTTAAGTTAGGTACATGCATGAGTCAACCTCATTGTACCAAGGCCATATGACTCAGACACACAGGATCATAAGGACGATCTATCAGTCTAAGATTGGAGTGCTGGTGGCAAGTGGTTAAGAACTTGGCTACTAACCAAAAGGCTGGCAGTTTGAATCCATCAGCCCCTCCTTGGAAACCCTATGGTGCAGTCCTACTCTGTCCTGCAGGGTTGTTATGAGTCCAAATTGACCAGATGGCAATGGGTTTTTGGTTTATTAGTCTAAGTCTTATTTCCTCATTTTTCCATATTCTCCCTTACCTTCTTCTAACATTATTTAAAGTGACTTTATTTGCATTCATTCTGAAATGCAGTACTGGACTAGGTATTCACCCTAGCTCTTTCCTTATAACAAGCAAAGCAGCAGAAAGTGGAGCCACCATGATCTAGAAGCAATCTCCCCTCTCCTTCAATGATGCTCATACTGTGAGCAAGTCAGTTTTTGTCTCAGGGAAGTTAGAATGCCACGAAGGAAGAAAAATTACTAGTGTGTCTTGACAGTTTTCTAGTTCCCATAATGAGGTAGTCAATAATCACTTTTATATATTTGAGGGTCAACAGGGTAATTCCAAATTATGAGCACTTAGCATTTTATGAACAAGTTTATAGCATGGAAAAGAGTGGGTTTAGAGGAAGAAAGAAAAAATAAAACTTACTTATTTAATGTCTACTATTTTTATTTGCCAGACACTTTAGTAGGTGCTTTCCTATCCTTTAATTCCCTCAGCAAGTCTGGCAAGTGGATATTATTATTATTATTCACATTGTACAGGGAAGAGCCAAGTGGTTTGTCCAAGTCAGTACAGTGGTAATAGAGTCAAGATTAGAATTCAGTCTTCTAACTCCAAAGACCCATGTGCCTAAAGCACCTAGAAAGAGGCAAAATCTCATTTTGGTGAAGCAAGGATAAGAGGATCCATGCATTTTAGGTTATTCAGAGATGTCTTAAAAATTGCATCTCTGACAAATAAAAATCTATGGTGGTGATTATCCAAAAATCAAACCCACTGCCATCGAGTCAATCCCCACTCACAGCGACCCTCTAGGGTTTCCAAGGCTGTAAATCTCTATGGAAGCAAGTGGCCACATCTTTCTTCCATGGAGCAGCTGGTAGGTTCAAATTGCCAACCTTTTGGTTAGCAGCTGACTGTGATTATAAAAAAAAATATAGTAGGTATTAATTCTGAATATCATACTTTAAAAAAATCCAAATATCAACACATGATGTGTAAATTACCAGTTTCTTTGGATTACCAGGAGATGAGCTTTGTTCTAAATACTACTTCCTAAAGAATTTAGCACTGACCAGTTCAATTTAATGAGTAAACTGATTCAAACCACAGAGGAGAGAGGAAGCAGAACTCCATCCAGTGAGAATCTCATTAGACTCTAGATTTTCATGACAGAGTATCAACCCTGCTACTACCACCTCTGGTTTCCAAACATGGTCAACCCTCCCCGGCCCCCACCCCTGCCCACCTTACTTAGTAATATAGGACATCCGCTCCTCAGTTCACTATCAAAGAGTACAACTTCAAACACTTCAAAATCCAACTCTTACCAAACGTCTGGCTAAATAAAGCAACACTTGGTAAAGGCTGCCTAAGGGACATGTTGTCCACTGACTCCACGGGATACTTTATAATCTCTCTTTGGTACAAATTAGAGCTGAGAGGCCTATACAGCTAGTTAGATCAGTTTATCTTCCTCGCAGAACTCCCATCATTAAAATGTTTAGTGCTATGTTCTCAATTTGTTTGATAGTTTACTGTAAGCTGCAAATACACTTCCCTCTGTGCTGGTCAAAAATACCATTGGGATTATTGTTTACTACAACAATCCTTTAAGACTCAGTGTTAGGAACAATTAGTAGCCCATCTCCTTCCTGTTAAGAGGGTCATGCTTTTTTAAATTGTATCCAGTAGCATGCAGAATAGGGTTGCTATCAGTTGGAATCGACTTGATGGCACTGGGTTTGGTTTCTGGGTTTAGCATCCAGAAAACTGATCTAAATACGAAGTTGAAGCTCAGCAACCATTTTGACCATAATTGTTGCTTATGTGCAGTCAACTTTTTAAAATAATATTGCTTTTTCAGTTAAAATTTACGTGGCAAATTATGTTCCCATGTGACAATTTCTATGCAAATTTTCATTGACATTAGTTACATTTTTCACAATGTATCAACATTCTCTTCAATTGTGTTTTGATCGTCCCATGTCTACTAGTTTCCCTATTCCTAATCTTCTCATTTTTGCTTAGGAGTAATTGTTGACCTTTTAGGCTCATATAGATTTTTTTTTTAATAATTTATTTTATTTTTTTGTTGTTGTTGAGAACATACACAGCAAAGACATACACCAATTCAAGTTTCTATGTATGCAATTCAGTGACATTGATCACATTCTTCAAGTTGTGTAACCATTCTCACTATCTTTTTTGAGTTGTTCTTCCCCAATTAACATAAACTCACTGCCCCCTAAGATTCCTATCTAATCTATCATTGATCCCATTTGGATAAATCATAAAAAGGCAAAATGATCAAGGCAGACATTCTTTACTAGTTAAGTTAAACTATTGTTTTTTTGTTTGTTTGTTTTTAAATAATATTTTATTGAGTTTTAGGTGAAAGTTTACAAAGCAAATTAGGTTCTCCCTTAACGTTTTTTATATATATTGCTCTGGGCCATTGGTTACAATTTTTACAATGTGTCAACATTCTCATTATTTCCATTCTGTTTCCATTGATCTAACTTCCCTTCCCGTCCTTGGCTTCTCATCTCTGCTTTCCGGTAAATGTTGACCATTGGTCTCAAATAATTAATTTTTTAAGGGGACACATTACTCACAGGTGATATTGTTTATTTTATAAGGCAATTTATTATTTGGCTGAAAGGTGAAATGCAGAAATATCTTCAATTTCAGGTTCAAAGATATCTCAGGACAATAGTCTTAGGGGTTCCTCTAGTCTCTATTGGTCCAGTATAAGTTTAGCCTTTTTTAAGAATTTGAATTTTGTTCTACATTTTTTTCCCGTTCTATCCAGGTACTTCTATTGTGTCCCTGGTCAGAACTGTTGGTAGTGGTAGCTAGGCACTATCTAGTTCTGGTCTCAAGCTAGAAGAGGCAGTGGTTTACATGGGCTGTTAGTCCTGTGGGCTAGTTTTTTCTTTGAGTCTTTGGTTTCCTTCATTCTCTTTTGCTCTGGAAGAATAAAGACCAATATTTGTATCATAGATAGCCACTTGCAAGCTTTTAAGAACCCAGACACTACTCCCCAAACTAGGATGTAGAACCTTATCTCTGTCAACTATGTTATGCCAATTGACTAAGCTGTCCCCCTCATATAGACAGTTTTTCAATGGAGCACCATCCTCACAGGTAATGTCCTTTACTTTGTGTGCCAAACTGTTATTTCACTAAAAGGTGACCTCAGGGAATTGCTTTGGTCCAGGGTTTAAAAAATATTTCAGGCTGATAGCCTCAATAGTCAAATCTTTATTATCTTCTTTTACACTTTGTTTTCTTATCTTTTCTTATCAGCCTTCTCAAAATACTTGTGAATATTTATATAGCTAGTAAAAATTTAAAAGTATTTAAGTTGCTGAAAGAAAGGACCTTGAACTGAAAATTTCCTTTGCTGAACGGTACAGTTTAAGATATGTGCAGAAACATAGCGATGGACTGATTATAAGCTTGTTGCTCAAGGCCATGACTGAGGGAACCATATGGGCTGGCTTCTGTTTCAGACTTCACAATTTGTGAATGGTAGGAGATATTAAGAGAGGCTAATGATATGCTGATAAGTTTAAAAACTTTTTTTTCTCATTGATTAACTTCAAGAAAAGAGAAAGGAAATTTGCCCCTCCTCATTCTCTCTTTAGTCTTCCTGCTTACTCTTATGACCAGGCTGAACAATTGTAACCCAAATCCAGACCCATAAGCATAACTTTCTTCCACAGGAGTAATAGCTTCACATAGCTTATTACTAAGCAGTGTGCAGAAAGTCAAAACTCACAGACTTGGACTTGAATGTGAGTCCGCTTTTTCCTAGTTTGTGTCCTTGGAGCAATCACTTGCTTCCAGGGATCTTAGTTATTTGATCTTTTAAAATGAGAATACTAATGAAAATGAAATTCAATACAATATAACGTGCTTCTGTGCAAAATGAAACAGCAATAAAAGCTCCAACCTTTTTCTGGGCTAGAAGGCCCCCTCCTCCCTGTAAAACAAATCCTTCACAGAGGCTGCGGTGTGTGACAGAAGTATAAACTCAGCCCTCTGGACAGAAAAATGGACTAGAATGAAGACAGCCACCCTTTCCAAACAAGTTGCTCACCCACTCTTGTTATTGTCGATGCTGTTAGCTCTTTGAGGCAACCTCCCCAGGCCACTGCATTGCAGTTTCTTTCCTCTTATTTTTCTACCTTGCAGTTCTATTCTGCAATTTCTAGGCCTTGTCTTAGTCCAAACACTAGGCACACATCTGACACCATGGAAACCTAATAAATATTATATCAGTCAATAAAGTGATTAATCAGAAACACCTGCCAATCAAATTCAGCACCTCCAACAGTTGCCTGTATTTTCTCGTTCACTTAATTTTTACCCAGGGAATAGTGGCCAGAAAGAAAGACTGCCAAACTAACATCTACTCTGATTTCTGAGGAATGTCAGTGGTCTTAAGTCTAATTCCTTAGCTGATGTATTGAACACATTTGTTGAGTTTCCACTGTATACAGAACCGACGGAAATCATTAGTGATTATTTTGAGGATATGAGGGAACAAATATTAGCACTGGGACAAATTAGATAAACATAAGCAAAGGCCTGAAAGGATAAGCAAATGGACATAGTCACTGCAGTAGAGGTATGATTCCGACAGATACCCCAATAAGCAAGGTAAGCATGGGCTTAACTGTGCTTACTTACTAACCAGCACTGCCCAATTGCACACAGGGTTCACCACATCTTTGAAGTGGTTGCAGTACAGATTAGTAAGCAAATACAATTGAGCCTGTGCATACCTTGCTTACTATAAGCTGACACATGCCGTGCTTACTCGTTAATCCACCCTGGGTATGAACATATCTTTAATACAGATAAATACACCATATATATGTATATATATATATATTTTTTTTACTTCAAATTCTCTTTAATTTCAATGCATTTCCATGTCAATCCCAAGCCTTCCCAGAGTGGTTATCCAACAAGAATAATTTTCTGATCCAAACTGTTCTTTTCTATATCCATAACAATATTAATAATGCCCAGATGCCAGTCTGAGGCACACACTTCACAGAGTTGCTAGAGAAAAATTATTCATTGCCTATCAAAGTATGTATTTAATTACTCTTTTCATGCTGACAATCAACATTTTCTGATGTTCAAAATCAGAAGAATGTTGCAATTCTATTTCTCAATTCTTTTTGTTTTAGTCTCAAAGTTCTGCCACGAGCATACCTGCCCTGTTGCTACATTTCTTTCCTCTTATTTGAAGTCATTAGGATGATAGCTTAAAGCACAGGTTTGCTCTAAGGTGTGCTTTCTAGCAGCAAAGCATGGATAAGATCTTGAACCTAAAGAAGTTTTCGGTTCTTAAATTCAAATGCCTGTGCTTGCTATTCTCACTATGCACAATGTCTCTAAGAAATGCCACCAAAAATAGGTGCCAAGCTAATAAAAATATTCAAAAAAATGAAAAACGTGCTTCCAGATGCCAAGTATTTATAAAAGTGATGCTGTCTGCCTCCTGGAGGGAATAAAACTTATCAGGAGCGTTGTAACAGTTCTACAGAACTCTTGCAGATCTAAAGAAGAGATGCTATTTAACCTGGAGGTACAAGCAGGGAGTTTTCAGGCTTAGAACCTTGATCCAAAACCTAAAGTAAAGTTGAATGCAAATTTTGAGAATCAGAATGCAAAAACTGCAGAGATTTGAGGAAAACGGTAGGAGAAAGAAATATGAACAGAAACTTCGTTTTTTCCAACTGAGCTTGATTGCAGGGCCCAGTAGAAGTTTTCTCTTATGACACCTTTCTCAGGTGGAATTTAATTGCTGCTGTTTTATGTATTTTTAGTAATATTTTAATTTTTGTACTTACATCCTGAGGCAATTTCATGAAGACAGCAATTTTAGATGAAGAATATGACATTTTCACTTCCTTTTGCCAGAAACTATTAGCCATGAGGATATTCTCATCTCACTGGGAACTACGTTCTTTTCACCCATCCTTCCAGCGTCCACAAATTCTTTCTAAACTGACTGCTGGTCAATAATACACATTTGTAATATATCTGTAATACGTTTGTCTCACTTTCTTTGTAGATTTGAATCTTCCTAGTTTAGGTGCAGTTTCTAGGTCCTACACTCTGAAGATGGCAAGAAAACACATATACACAACCCAGATTTGGCAGCGGGGGCATCAGATACTCAGCAGAGGGAAGCATTATTCATCATTTTGAAAGAGTAGGCAAACAAGAATTCCTGGACAAATCCAGGGTTTACCTATTTTATAAATAAAGTTTTATTAGTACACAGTCACGATCATTCATTTATGAATTGTAAAGCCCTTTACAGAAAAAGTTTGCTGATAACCTGGTCTGGAGCATGCAAAACAGGTATCTCTATGTTCTGATTCTATAGACTTCCACTTTTTATTGGGCTTAAAATAATTTTTTACTGCAATGAGTAACTTATAAATTTGAAAACAAAGAAACATAGGAATCTAGAGGTTTAAATCAACAAATATTTTTGACATGTACTACAAATGACTAAGTGCTCCAAACCCTGTCAAACAGCATCTTATAGTCTCAAATGTCTGTTGGGCTTTAATGCAATAGTACCATAGGTTTGGAGGCTGCACTTCCAAGCAGAATTTGCAAACAGAATGTATATCTTGGTGTATCTGCATCAAACCTTTAAAAGAATATGCAGCTCCACACATTACAGAATGTGCCCTGTTCTCTTTTAGAAATATAAGCTGCCACCTATTTCTCCTGACCTTTTACTACAGCCTTTCCATCTATGCCATGATGGTTTATTACATATTGTCAACTCTGCATATGATCCCTGCATCAATCATAGGAGGAGAGGAAGAGCCTAAAGATCTCACTTCTCTGGTTCCAATCAGCCGTGCATCCAGATCACCCAGGGAAGACAGCTACATGTCGTATTTCTAAAAATACCATTTTTTGGGGAATGATAAATTTCACTACCATCCTTTAGAATTAGAAACTCTTCCTTAGGCCTATTCCTTTAGTTTAATTGTATTCCCTCCTCTAAACTCAGGAGAAATGAGGACTAGAGGGAATCCTTGATCCCACTGAAAAATGAATAGAAGTTATACTATTACTAAAATCTCCAGTTTTGCTTTCATCTGTATGTTGTTGTAAGGTGCTGTTCAGTTGGTTCTGGCTCATAGCTACCCTACGTACAATAGAACGAAACACTGCCCACTTCTGTGCCATCCTCACAATTGTTATTATGTTTGAGCCCATTGCTGTAGCCTCTGTGTCAATCCATCTTGTTGAGGGTTTTCCACTTTTTCCCTGACCCTCCACCTTAACAAGCATGATGTCCTTCTTCAGAGACTGATCCCTCCTGATAACATGTCCAAAGTTCATGGAAGAAGTCTCGCCATCCTCTGTTCCAGGGCCACTCTTGCTGTATTTCTTCCAAGACATATTTGTTCATTCTTCTGGCAGTCCATGGTATATTCACTATTCTTTGCCAACACCATAATTTAAAGGCATCAATTCTTCTTTGGTTTTCCTTATTCATTGTCCAGCTTTCACATGCATATGAGGCAATTGAAAATACTATGGCTTGGGTGGGACACACTTTAGTCCTCAAGATGACATTTTTGCTTTTTAACAGTGTCAAGAGGTTTTTTGCAGCAGATTTGCCCAATGCAATACGTTGTTTGATTTCTTGACTGCTTCTTCTGTGGGTATGGATTACGGATCCAAGTAAAATGAAATCCTTGACAACTTCAAACTTTTCTCTATTTATCGTGATGTTTATTGATCCAGTTGTGAGGATTTTTGTTTTCTTTGTATTGGGGTGTAATCCATACTGAAGACCGTAGTCTTTGATCTTCATTAGTAAGTGCTCCACGTCCTCTTCACTTTCAGCAAACAAAGTTGTGTCATCCACATAATGTAGGTTGTTAATGAGTCTTCCACCAATCTTGAAACCACGATCTTCTTCATATAGTCCAGCTTCTTGGATTTTGTTTAGCACAGAGATTGAATAATTATGGTGAGAGAATACAACTCCGATGCACACCTTTCTTGATTTTAAACCACAGCAGTATCCACTTGTTCTGTTTCAATGACTGTCTCTTGGTCTACATATAGGTTATGCATGACTATATTAAGTGTTCTGGAATGCTCATTCTGTGCAATGTTATCCATAATTTGTTATGATCCACACAGCAGAATGCATACAAAGGCATCAACTATGCAAAGGGTTAATAAAACACAGGTAAACATCTTTCTGATATTCTCTGCTTTCGGCCAGGATCCATCTGACATCAGCAATGATATCCCTTGTTCCACTTCACCTTATCAATCCAGCTTGAATTTCTGGCATTTCCCCGTCAATGTACTGCTGCAACCATTTTTGAATGATCTTCAGCAACGTTTTACTTGCATGTGATATTAATGATATTGTTCCATAATTCCTGCATTCCATTGGATCACTTTTCTTTGGAATGGGCACAAATATGGATCTCTTCCAATCAGTTGGTCATACACCTGTCTTCTAAATTTCTTGGCATAGATGAATGGGCACTTATAGCACTGTATCAGTTTGGTCAAACATCTCAATTGATATTCCATCAATTCATGAGGGCTTGTTTTTTCCCATTCACTTCAGCGCAACTTGGACTTCTTCCTTCAATACTATTGGTTCTTGATCTCATGCTGCCTCCTAATATGGTTGAAGGTCGACCAATTCTTTTTGGTACGGCAACTCTGTGTAGTCCTTCCATCTTCTTTTGATGTCCATACAAAAAAACCAAACCAAACCCAGTGCCACCGAGTTGATTCTGACTCATAACGACCCTATAGGACAGAGTAGAACTGCTCCATAGAGTTTCCAAGGAGCGCCTGGCAGATTCGAACTGCCGACCCTTTGGTTAGCAGCCGTAGCACTTTAGCACTACGCCACCAGGGTTTTCTTGATGTCCATAGAATCCCTCAAAATTGCAACTCTAAGCTTGTATTCTTTCTTCAGCTTGAGAAATGCTGAACATGTTCTTCCCATTTGGTTTTCTAACTCCAGATCTTTGCACATTTCATTACAATGCTTTACTCTGCCTTCTCTAGCCATCCTTTGAAATCTTTTGTTCAGCTCTTTTATGTCTTCATTTCTTCCATTTGATTTAGCTACTCCACGTTCAAGAGCAAGTTTCAGAGTCTTTTCTGACATCTATTTTGGTCTTTTATTTCTGTCCTGTCTTTTTAATGACTTCTTGCTTTCTTCATGTATGATGTCCTGGGTTCATCCCACATCTTGTCTAGTCTTTGGTCATTTGTGTTCAATGCGTCAAGTGTATTCTTGAGATGGTCTCCAAATTCACGTGGGATATACTCAAGGTCATATTTTGCCTCTTGTAGACTTGCTCTAATTTTCTTCAGCTTCAACTTGAACTTGCATATGAGCAATTGATGGTCTGTTTTGTAGTTGGCCCCTGGCCTTGTTCTGACTGATGATATTGAGCTTTTCCATTGTCTTTTTCCGCAGATGTAGTTGATTTGATTCCTGTTTTTTCCATCTGGTTAAGTCCATGTGTATAGTCATCATTTATATTGTTAAAAAAAAAAACATGTTTGCAATGAATAAGTCATTGGTCTTGCAAAATTCTGTCATGTGATCTCCAGTGTCGTTTCTAGCACCAAGGCCATTTTTCTTCTTTGTTTCCAACTTTTGCATTCCAATTAGCAGTAATTACCAATGCACGTTTGATCAATTTCAGGCTGCAGAAGTTGGTAAAAAATGTTCAGTTTCCTCATCTTTGGCATTAGTGGTTGGTGTGTAAATTCGAATAATGGTTGTATTAACTGGTCTTCCTTGTAGCTATATGGATATTATTATATTACTGACAGTGTTGTACTTCTGGAAAGATCTTGAAATGTTCTTTTTGATTATAAATGCAATGCCATTCCTCTTCAATTTGTCATTGCTGGCATATTAGGCCATATGATTATCTGATTTACAATGGCCAATACCAGTTCATTTTAGCTCACTAATGCTTAGTGTATTGATGTTTATGCATTCCATTTCATTTTTGACTATTTCCAATTTTCCTAGATGCATACTTCATACACTCCTTGTTCCAATTATTATTGGATGTTTGCAGCTGTTTCTTCTCATTTTGAGTCATGTCACATCAGCAAGTGAAAATCTTGAGAGCTTGACTCCATCCACGCCATTAGGGTCAACTCTACTTTGAGGAGGCAGCTACTTCTCAGTCATATTTTGAGTGCCTTCCAACCTGAGGGGTTCATTTTCCAGCAGTACAGACAATGTTGTGCTGCTATTCATAACGTTTTCACTGGCTGATTTTTTCAGTAGACTGCCAGGTCCTTCTTCCTGGTCTGTCTTAGTCTGGAAGCTCAGCTGAAATCTGTCCAACAGGGGTGACCCTGTTGGTATTTAAAATACCAGTGGCATAGCTTCCAGCATCACAGCAAAACGCAAGCCACCACAGGTATGACAAACTGACAGGTGCGTGGGTCTACCCACACAGGGTGGCTCATTTTCATTCTTCTTGCTCCTGTGTTGCCAAGGTATCCTTGGTTCCCCCACTTTTCAGGCCTCTATAATACAGTCATACTTATTTTTAAAAATGTATTTCTCCCCTTCATACACAAAGAACTAAAATTTAATTATTGCTTATTTTGTCACAGTCACTGAAAAATGTGTGTCCTTTTAATCCTTCCAATAACCTATTGCACCAACCAGTTGCCATCCAGTTGATTCCAATTCATGGCAACCCCATGTGTGTCAGAGTAGCACTGTACTACATAGCATTTTCAATAGCCTATTTTTCATACGTAGGTTGCAGACTTTTATTCTGAGCCAGCTCTGAGTGTATTCAAACCACCAACCTTTTGGGTAGTCGCTGAGCAAGTTAACTGTTTGCACAATCCAGGGACTCTGTCTATAGGGGAGTTTCTACCTTTATCTCCATTTTAAAGCATAGAGAGATAATGTCATTTATCCAGTACCACACAGATAATAAGTAACACGGCCAGGATGCAATTCCCAATCTGTCTGATTCTAGAAATAGGACTTTTGCCCATTGGGCTCTGCAGTTTCTTGGGCAAGGATTAAATTTAATGCATCTTTGTTTTCCCAGGGTCCAGTACAGGTTCTGATATGTAAGAGATTCTCATTAAAATGTATCTTGAGTGAATGAGTGGTTAAACACATTCTTAACAAGGGGGTTTGTTTAAAGTCTATGTCAAAAATGTTGTCTGTATCCTTAGTAGTAGCCATGTTTTGGTTTAGCTATGACTGAGCCAGCCCAGCTACTTCAAAATTTGTTTGAACCAGACATTCAGAGAAAATGGAAAATTGGAGAGTTGATACTCACATTTATAAGTAAAATGATAACACTAGGAGAACAAATTAAAAAAAAAACAACACTAAAATTTGCCATCTCTGAACTTGTTTACCTCAGCTAAATTTCAAAGGTCTTTCCTCATGACTAAGGTCTTTCCATCCCATATCCTTGAGTCATTGATTGATTCTAAGGCATTCACCCGTGTTTAAATCTGCTTACCTCACTCAATCCCATCAGAGCTACTCTTTTATGGAGATAAAAAGAATTCAAGGTGCAAGCAGCTGTTGGGAAGCCCAGTTCCTACAAAACTTTTTGAGTGAGCTTTCCCAGTCTTCTTTGACTAACGGCTTTAAAAGAGTCAGTTATATTCCTAGCACCATGATTTCACTTTACATTAAGTAACTATACATTGAATTAATAGCATGGGTTGAGTCTTTTCTAACTCTTAATAGGTATAAACTAGTATTTTAACTACATTAAATATCTTATCTCGTTGTTGTTAGGTGCTGTTGAGTTGATTTCAACTCAAAGTGACCCCATGTGACAGAATAGAACTGCTCCATGGAATTTTCTGGGTTATAATCTTTAAGAGAGCGGATCACCAGGTCTTTCTCCTATGCAGCCAGTGGGTGGGTTCGAACTACTAACTTTTTGGTTAGCAGTTGAGAGCTTAGATATGGTGCCACCAGAGCTCCTTCGTCTTATCTCTAGGGACACTTATTTTAAACTTATCAAAATCTTCTGCTTTCCTTCCATTGTATACTTCTAAATATGCTGATATAATATTGGAACAGCTTTCTGAATTGTTCTAACATTTAAAAAGCCCTGCATCTTATTTAATAATATATATCTTACCATTTGGAAACCCTGGTGGTGCAGTGGTTAAGTGCTACGCCTGCTAACCAAAGGATCAGCAGTTCGAATCCACCAGATGCTCCTTGGAAACTCTATGGGGCAGTTCTACTCTGTTCTGTAGGGTCGCTATGAGTCAGAATCGACTCGACGGCACTGGGTTGGGTTTGGTTTGGTTTATCTTATCATTCATTGTAACATCTGATGTTTGTCAATTTTTAAATGAAATAAAATGCGTCTAAAATAAGGCTGCCCAAGGAAGACATCTTTGAAAAATAATAAAATGGAGGCTTGCTTGAATTAAATGCTCCTCTTTTGGGTATGTTAAAGCAAGCTGTGTTATTAAGACACTAGAGTAGCACAGGTTATATTCCCTAACTTCTGAAGAAAATATCAAGAAGGGAAAAATAGTATGGATGCTCATAAAACCTCCCCTGGCGCCACTGTCATAAACTCAGTATTGCTTACAATGCCTTGGATTCACTGTCAGAGCCTGACTATTGGGTTGCTTGGGCCATGGGTTCAATCATCAAAATGGCTTTTTCCCCTCTTTGTTCTCATGAGAGAAGAAGCGTTTTGTAAGCAAACCAAAACAGATTTTGTTTGCTAGAATTTTCCCTTTCTTCTCTTCTCTCTTATTCTAATAACTAGTGTTCCCCGCCCCCCGCCAAAGAACATAGCTGCTACAAATCACGCCTGGCCAGTTTCCAGTTGGGAAATTCAATTTTGTCTATGTACCTCGAGAAAATCCCTCTGGATAAAGAAACTAAATTATCAGTTAGAAATTTGTATTGCCTTGATAAATGCAATGGTTGCATGCAGGCTTACTCTATTACCTTTTGCCCTTGTCTACATTTACTCTCAGAAGAGCTAAATTCAAAAAAGCAGGGCCTGACCAATGGAAAATATTTTGGTTTTTATTGTTCATATCATATGGAGTCAAGCACTCAAGCAGCATAAATCAAAACATATAGATTTCTGTGATCATTTAACAACATAAATTCTCATTAGAGCTTCACAATAAGTGATTCTTGGCTGAACTGGTGGTCATACACGTGTGGAGTGTGCACACAAAGATCCTGTCACATTTGAAGAAGGATATTGTCTCATAGAGATAAAAAATAGGTATTCTGGCAAGATTACCTCTTTTAGGGCACAGGGATAGATTTTAATATTACTAGTTCCTGAGAAAGTGTATTTGAACTACTATGGAACACTGTTGTAGGAGTCTAGCATTCTGTAAGATTTAACACAATTTACAAAGTAATTTGAAATTACAAAGTAATTTGGAGTCCCTTGGTGGTGCAAACAGTTAAAACGCTCAGGTGCTGACCAAAAAGTTGGAGGTTCAAGTTCACCCAGAGTCAGAAAGACCTAGCATTCTACTTCTGGAAGATCAGCCACTGAAAACCCTATGGAGCACAGTTCTGCTCTGACACACATGGGGTCTCCATGATTCGGAATCAACTCGACTGCAAGTGGAAACAAAATAAAACAAGCGGAACAACAACAAACAAACTAATTCAAAAATTGGAGATGAGCTTATGACAGGTACTTAGACAATTTGGACTGAAATAGGTTATGCAATAAATAGCCACATGTGAGAATAGAATCTATAATGAGGACTATTTATCACCGAGCAGTCGCCCGAAGGTCATCTACTTTCTACAAATTGGAATGGAGCAGGTGGTTCTCCATTTCCATGATTACCTTCTGATATCTGGGGAAAATAATTTTTAGAAAGGTCAGGATATTTCACTTGAAACATGAACCATATGCATGAATGACACAGGGCATAACAACACATAATATGTAGAAAAGCTGATTTTGCTTAACTGAGTTTCATAAAACTCTCCCAGGGCAACTTACCTTGCCCGTGTTATCAAAATTGGAGAAAATACAGTGAGCAAATAGCATTTCTTCTACAGCTTCTCCTAAAGCTGGGTGGGTGGCCTCTGTGATTTAGTAGGCCTTTTCCCTCCCTCCCTAGTGCCAGTGACTAGGTTTTGTAATATTACCTTGAGGATTTAGCATCTCAGCTTAGCTGTTTCTGAGTCTCTAAACTGAGGAAGATGAATTATTTAACATCCAGGAAGCACCAGCTGTGCTTGCTTCTAAATGCTGAGCTTCCCTTACTAGCTGGATTTACAATTGAAATAGGTTTCTAATCTAAATAGGACTACAATTTTGACAAGTGAACAAGCCTAGAGAGTTTTTCCTCAGTGAACAAGAGATATTAGTGAGCTTTTCTTAGTGGCTTTCACTGGGCATCCTAGAAATTCTCCAAAGATTACAGCCCAGCTTCCTGCCAAGTGGATGGACTACTGCTGATATAGGAGGCACACCTTCATTTTCACTGAAGAAGAGGACTTAGTATATGCAATGCAACAGATTTAGGTTAGGTAAAAAGGTCATTTGCTTCAGGGTCTCTGTAACAGGAGGAGGAGAGGAATCTGAGAGAACTATTTCCCCGAATGTTCATAGAACTATAGCCATGGCTCTCAACGGGGAGAGATTTTTGTCCCCTAGGGGACATTTGGCAATGTCTGAAGACATTAATTTTTGTGTTTCACAATTAGAGGGAGGAAGGAGATGTTACTAGCCTCTAGTGGACAGAGTCCAGGGATGCTGCTAAACATGCTACAATGCACAGGACAGTTCCCACAACAAAGAATGATCCAGCATAAAATGTCCATAGTGCCGAGGTTAAGAGACCTTGAAGCAGAGAACTTAACAATTTTTTGGACTTCTCTTAAATGCTGGCATACTTGAGGGTCTTACAATAAAATATTTCAACACAGCTTTCTGTGATTCTAATTAACCTACCTAGCCCAGTTCTAGGAAATATAAATAATTCTTCCCATTTATTTAATAAGTATAAAAATGTTGTTTTCTCACCCAAGTGAGCATGCTCTAAAGATTGTTTCTTCTTTTGCTCAGAGTGCCATCCTTGTTCTTCTCCAGCTAATGCCAACCTTTGCTTTTGGAAGCTCAATCCCATCTCATCCTAAAAGTGTTATCCATTGTTCCTCTGGTCCCCCTTCTTTAGCAAGTAGTGTCTACATGCCTCATTGGGCATTTATGGCCTTGTAGACTCACTCTATATGTGTGACATCTCAACTAAGTTGCAAATTCCTTGCAGGTTTTCAAACTCCTTCAGAAACACACTATCCAATATCTTGCACATAATAAGGACTCTATAAATGTGTATCTACCAATTTTTCAAATATTCTGGGTATCTCAGCGTGGTGGTTATTAAATAAAACGAGAAGAACTTTGGCTGCCAGTCCCCCCCAACCCCAGTCAAATCTGGGGCAGGAAGAGGTCATTTTAAGATAACATCAAATATGTTTCTGTTTACAGTGGTTCCTATTCTACAAGTCTGGGTGTGAATTTTTATTTCTGATGTTCATTGAAACCAAGTATTAGCATGACTTATTAAAAAAAAAAAGAATTATTTAGGGTCATTCCATGTTGTTGTTAATAGAAAAAGGAATAATGTAATATAATAAAGAGAAATAGTTTTATAATCGAGAAGTACCATAAGTCAGGTTTATTAGGGCTTTAGAAGAGTATTCCAAGAAAAGAGGCAGAAATTCGATCAATTAAGTGATGTACACATAAATTGAACTTAATAAAACTGCCTAAATTGCTTCTGGAATAAAATGCTGTAGGGGATATACTTTAATTAGTTCTAGGTGAGGATGAAATTTGATGATGCAATTAATCCTTTTCTGTTTTTAATCTTAAATTTCTATGAAAAGCATCAGAATAACTTTTGAAATATTTTGTGCAACTGAGCTAACAAATGAAGGAACCTACAGGGTGTCAATGGTTTAGCAGTGCTTTTTAACAATGTGGGCTCTGAAGTTAGGGGACTGTGTTTGAACACTAGCTCCACACCAATCTGGGTGGTCTTTGACAAGTTACTTAACAGTCTGTGCTCAGTTTCCTCATTGTAAACATGAGGATAATATAAGTAGTTTTCACACTGGGCTGTTGATGAGGGCCAAATGAGTTCTTGCACGTAGTGTTTGGAGCAGTGCCTGTACACGGTGAACACTTGGTACATGCCAGCTCTACCATTACATGGTAGAACACACACTATGGGCCTGCATCACACATGACTTGTTCTATCATTGCATTAAGTCCCTGGGTGGTGCAAATGGTTTGTGCTTGGCTACTAATCGTAAGGTTCGTGGTTTGATTCCACCCAACAGTACATTGGAAGAAAGGCCTGGAGACCTACTTTTGGAGATTACAGCCACTGAATGTAATTCTGCTACGATGTGCAATTTTACTCTGACACATGTGGAATTGCCATGAATCAGAATTTGGTTTTGGGGTTTTTATCTCTGCCTTAAAAAAAAAAAAAAATCAAGAAAGTGATTTCCCAACTTGCAGCCTTACTTTGAATTAAAATAAATAAATAACGTCTACAAAACAGAGAGCTGAAATAATTATGGAGATAAAGGAAAACAAAAGGTTTTGCCATAGGACAGTCAGCTAATAATACTTAGATTTTCTATCTGTGATATTTGAATTCATTGGGCAATTATTTAATGATGCACTTCACTTTGCTAGTGCAAAGACTACTCACGAAAACAAAGAAAAAGGGCACATTAGAGTCCTACAATTTTTACAAAAACAACTCAGGAACATATATCAAATAACCTTTCCATCAGTGTGAGACACCATTTGTTGATTATTTTTACCTTTCCTGTTCCAGAAAGATTTAACATGACCTTTTGTTAAATATACAGAAACAACTGGTTTGTTTAATAGGAATAAAAATGCTAATTTATCATCTAAATGGGCATAAGTCATATAACAGAGATGTTTATTAAATAAAATATTTCCCAACCAAAAATAGAAATTAACTCTTTATTCTTCCTCCTCACTCATATGCAACGTCTTGGCTGTGGCTGCTTCATAATTTATAAAAGATGTTTTGTACTTAATAGATGCCTGACTTCTGGTTGTTAAATAGTCCCATTATTATCTCAACAGCTACTACATCCTAGTAAGGAAAGGCCCGAGGGTAGGATGATTTTTGGAGTCATGGAAAGTTCCACTATCCAACAATCTTCTGGCCAGGTCCTGCGAATGATTAATAACCCTGATGTTTTTTCATCCTGATACTTTTTGGTTCACGCCCATAAAATTTTCCTTCTTTGTATTCATTTTTTAAGTCTATAGCATTTTTTTTATAGCATTATTAGGATTTTATGCTGACTTAATAACCTTCAGAGTAACTGATCATAGCAAAATACTTGCCTGCTTACAGAAAGTAGCTCTCCGTTGACCTCAATTTTAACACTATATTTTGAAAAAGAAAATATGTGTTACCAATTGAAATAAGCATCTCTGAAAGATTTCCCCTACCAGAAAAGTCCATTTGCTTTTAATATAGAGCCCTTGAAGAGGCCGAATCTGGACCATTCAGAGCTCTGTATCATTTTGGACTAACCCCTAAAACTGACATTACTACACTGTACTGCTAACTTCTTCTTATTGACTTGTCTTCCTTCCTCACTAGACTGTAGGTTTCTGGGGGACAGGGTCTGTGACTTATGTCTCTGTAACCCTCATGCCTAGCCCAGTGTCTTAAATGATGTAAGCATGGAATACACTTCTAACAATAAAACCAAATAAATAAAAAGTGCTATTAATTGAGATAGGGCAAATATGAGGAGGAGAAATTTTGGGGCAGGGATGACGCTTAGATATCTTTATAAGGAATACAGCATATGTGTTTAAGACTTAGGAGACATATCAATTTCCTGAACTGAGAAGTGTAATGTCTCAGATGCTAAAAACAAGAAGGCTGAGAAGTTGAAAACAAAATCTATTTGTAAGAAATTATTCAGCTCGAGAGCAAAAGACCAAGAAAATATAAATAACATTTCCAAGGTCACAGGTAGAAGATGGATAAAAAGATAGTAGTGACCAGGGTTCTTCTTCACTGAAGGAGGAACAAATAGAAATATCTTGAGCTACAATAAAACTGTTTTAAATAGGCATGAGGAATAATTTTCTTTTATAGAAAAAGAATTGGTCGACACTTAACCATTTCAGGAGGTAGCATATCCTCAAGAACTGATGGTATTGAAGGAAGGAGTCCAAGCTGCACTGAAGGTATTGGCAAAAAACAAAGCTCCAGGAACTGACAGACCAACTGAAATGTTTCAACAAACAGGTGCAACGTTGGAAGCGCTCACTCCTCTATGCCAAGAAATTTGAAAGACAGCTACCTGGCCAACTGACTGGAAGAGATCCATATTTGTGCTCATTACAAAAAAAGGTGATCCAACAGAATGTGGAAATTATGGGATAATATCATTAATATCACACTCAAGTAGAATTATGCTGAAGATAAGTAAAAAACGGTTGCAGCAGTACGCAGCAGTACACTGACAGGGAACTGCCAGAAATTCAAGCTGGATTCAGAAGAGGACGTGAAATGAGGGATGTCAGTGCTGATGTCGGATGGATCTTGACTGAAAGCAGAGAATACCAGAAAGATGTTTACTTGTGTTTTACTGACTATGCAAAGGCATTTGACTGTGTGTATCATAAGAAATTATGTACAACATTGCAAAGAATGGGAAGTCCAGAATACTTAACTGTGCTCATGTAGAACCTATACTTAGACCATGAGGCAGTCGTTCAAACAGAACAAAGGGATGCTGGGTGGTTTAAAACCAGGACAGGTGTGAGTCAGGGTTATATCCTTTCACCACACCTATTCAATCTATATTCTGAGCAAATGATCTGAGAAGCTGGACTATGTGAAGCGGAATGCAGCACCAGAATTGGAGGAAGACTCATTAACACCCTGCGTTATGCAGATGACACAACCTTGCTTGCTGAAAGTGAAGAGGAGTTGAAGCACTTCCTGATGAAGATCAAAGACCACAGCCTTCAGTATGGATTACATCTCAACATAAAGAAAATAAAAATTCTCACAAATGGACCAATATGCAACTTTGTGATAAATGGAGAAAATACTGAAGTTGTCAAGGATTTCATTTTACTTGGATTCACAAGCAATGCCCCTGGAAGCAGCAGTCAAGAAATCCAACAACGTATTGCAACGGGGAAAATTTGCTGCAAAAGTCCTCTTTAAAGTGTTAAAAAGCAAAAATGTCACCTCGAGGAATAAAGTGTGCCTGACCCAAGCCATGATATTTTCAACAGCCTCATATGGATGTGAAAGCTGGACGATGCAGAAGGAAGACCGAAGAAGAATTGATGCCTTTGAATTACGGTGTTGGTGAAGCATATTGAATATACCATAGGCTGCAGAAGAACAAAGAAATCTGACTTGGCGACAGTACAGCCAGAATGCTCTTTAGAAGCAAGGATGATGAGACTTCATCTCATGTACTTTGGACATGTTATCAGGAGGGATCAGTCCCTGAAGAAGGACATCATGCTTGGTAAAGTAGAGGGTCAGTGAAAAAGAGGAAGACCCTCAATGAGCTGGACGGGCACAGTGGCTGCAACAATGGGCTCAAACGTAGCGATAATTGTGAGTATGGCACTGGACTGGGCAGTGTTTCATTCTGTTGTTTACAGGGTTGCTATGAGTCGGAACGGTCTCATGGGTACTTAACAATAACAACACAGAGATATTAAGTGGTGTGGTATAATCTAGTATAACCTATATTTAACAGGAATTTTTGAAGGTGTAGATTAGATAACCTTCTAAAAGTTCCCTCAATGAGGCTTTGTGAAAATATATGCCAAAATATGATGCTTATGTCAAACTTCTTTGAGGTAGTTCACAATTACTTAGCACCTTTTTCTTTAGAACAGTAGATAGAAGGGAAGTTAATTCCCTACTTTATATGGCTCTACACAATATAAGACAAAAAAATCCTCAGAACTTCAAAAGGTGCTTTTAGCTTTTGGGGAAAGATGACGTATTTAATATAAAGGTGGTAGTGAGATACCAAATGTTTGAATTTATAATTTTCAGTTACTAGTGGCCAGTGGCCAGTGGTGCACACTACATTGCTCATATTGACTGGAAAAACACCCTTTCACTTCACTGTATCAAGTGATTTATAATTGCCATTTAAACACAGTAAGAGAGGGAATATATAATTTGTGAACCCACTGGGCTGCTAATGGTAATGCTTTCTACTGACCCAAGAAGGGTACATAGATTGCTATGGCTCCTATGCAGCTAGAACTAATTTAAATATTCATTGCACTTTAATGAACATTCTCTTCCTTTAATTAGACATTGTGTTAATAATGTTTTAATATGGGTTGAATTACCACATTGATCTGTGGAAGACAGGATCTAACTAGGAATAAGTTAGAAGTTTTAAGCTTGCTAAACTAAAACTAGTAGTTAATCTTCTTAGCGCTCATGTATCTTGACAAGAAATGCAGTATTATTTTCACAGGTGAAGAGACAGAAGATAAATGATTTGGCTGAAGGTTGTCTAGTGAGTCTGGGTTAAGCTGAGACCCAGATAATTTAAAAATTCTTTATCATGCCTTTAATACTATTAAAAATGTGCAATTAAATCCAAATAATTAAATCACCTGATCTTTCATTCATTAGACAAATATTTCTTAATTTCCTACTATGTGCTTATCAAAAAGATGGGGTGATAACGGATAACATTAACAAATCCACTACAAATTAGCAAACATGAACACCTCAGGATACGTAGAAATTTAGACTATCTTGATGGAAATAAGGGAGCTAATAACAATTTAACAAAAACTGAAACTGTATTTCAAGTCCTAGTATTACACTTCTTTGAGCTATCGAGATTTATTACCTTTGGCTCTATCTCCATAATAATAAATATTTACCATGGGTCTACAGGTTTTCTTTTTAATCTCCTTGCAGAAATATATTAAGTGAGGATGCCTTTTAAAGTGTCAAGGGATATATTTTTCCAATGATAGGCAGTTCAGGACATCTTTGGAGCATAACAAATTGATTAAGAGATCGTATTTCTGGACAGTCATTGCCAGATTAAAGAAGTACAGGAGAAGATGGAGTTGCTCCCTTTAACTAAAGAGTTCCCATGGAGGCAGCTTACCTGCTCTCTCCTTTGAGACCCCAGACTAAGCTGAAGCTGAGATACATGGGCAGCAGCATGAGTTCTGCTTCATGTGTTCCTTTAACCTCCTAGTTCATCTATCTGCGAAAGAGCTTGGGGAGAGTATCTTTTTCTGGTCTAACATCCACCAGTGTTTCTCAGCCTGGTTATCCACTGGAATCATTCAAGGAACTTAAAAAAAAAAAATACTAATGCTTATATCCTTTTCCCCAGAGATTCTGCTTCAATTGGTCCCGGGAGGGACCCTGGGCATTGTATAATTGGAAAGTTCCTCAAGTGTTTCTTTTGAGAACCATTGCACCAAGTAAAAATCGGTGAAAATTACTTCACAATAGGATAAGCCACAAGGTACTCTAAGAAGCTGAATCTTGAATGTGGTCCTTAACAAAGCAATTTACAGCATTTTAAAGTTGATCTATAAATAACTCAGGTCCTCCTAATTTCTATCCAAGGTTTTTCTTGAGATACATGATCCCCTGGAACTTGTTGACCCATATTTGTATTTTGCTTTCATAAGTCCATATACTTGTGAAAGCAATATTTAAATCACAGAAGAAAATGCTCTTCTCTCACAGCTCCTATTGACAAGCCAGAAGGTTTACATCAGCGCCACTTGATGGACTTTTGTCTAATCAGTAAAATGATAATTATAATACTTATGAAAAAATAAGAGCAAGTAGGATCAAAAAAGATATGCATCCCATGATGACAACTGTGTATTTTCAAGTTAGACTGAATATGAATTTTTTATAGAATTGATGCGTGGCATTGTGAGTGATTTTTTTTTTTTTTTCCCAACCTGGCTTCCTAAACTTTCTGTGGTATTGTTAGAATGTTGGCTTTATATTAATAATAAAATAGCTAATTTTTTTTTAGAAACTACCAAGTGTTAGGTATTTTGCATACCCACAGAGGAGATAATTACAACACTATTTTTTTTTTAATTAGAAAAGCTGAGGGAATAAGACATTAAGTAACATGTCCAAAGTCACACAGCTAATAAATAGTGAAACCAGGTTCAAACATAGATTTGTCAGTTTTCAATTTATTATCCTCTGCATTATTATTTTAAAATTTAAAAACAGGGATTCAATCAATAATTAACTTCCCTGTCTCAACTCGTTAAGTAACAGGACACACCACAATAAAAACACTTGTCACTTTAGCTAAAGGGGCCAGATTGACAATGAATGCTGATAGCGGCTACTTTAACATCATCAGTAAGTCGGTAGGATATTGAGCTGAGAAAAAATGGGATGAGGATCTCTCAGCAATTTAGTTATCAGTTACCAAAATGTTCTTTTATCAGGAGGAAGGCAAGCAGAATAACGTCAGCAATTTTTTAAGGCAAGTGAATCCTAAAAATATAAACATTGTTTGATAAAAGGCACCCTGATAAGATATAATTAGTTAATAATAAAAGTCTAAAGGAACCCTGGTGGTGCAGTGGTTAAGCACTCAGCTGCTAATTGAAAAGTTGGCGGTTGGAACCCACCAGCCCATCTGCGAGAGAGAAGGATGTAGCGATCTGCTTCTATAAAGTTTAAAATAAAAAAAACCCAAACTTCTTGCCATTGAGTTGATTCTGATTCATAGCGACCCTACAGGACAGAGTAGAACTGCCTCATAGGGTTTCCAAAGTTGTTATCTTTACACAAGCAGACTGCCACATCTTTCTCCCCCACAAAGATTGCAGCCTTGGAAACTCTACGGTAGTTCTACTCTGTCCTATAGGGTCCCTATGAGTCGGAATCGACTTGACAGCAACTGGGTAATAAAAGTCTAAATAAAAGTTTCGTGGCCTAGAAAGGATCCAATTGCTTAAAATAATCCCCAAGGTAAAAATGGTTGAAAAGAATGAAACGAAAATAAAAGTCAAGTTGCTAATATCAGTGTTATGTGCTATTCCCTTAGAGAGGGATGCTCTATCTATGAAACGGGGTCATTAAACTAGTTCAAACCGTGAGTTGCTCTCATTTCCCTGGGGAGTTCTGGCAGGCTGAGTATCTGTCTCCAAGGGACTATGTGCCCCACCTTCCCTGTCCTCATGCTCCTTCATGCAGGCTCTCCCACCAACCTAGGCCTTTGCCCTACAGAAATCACCTCCCAAATCACATCGTGCAGGGAAACGTGGTCCCTGAGAAGGGGAAAATGACAAGCTAGGCTTTTCCCATAAGGGATGAGCACCATGGGAGAGTCACGATGTTTTCCACTTTTATTGGAAAAGTACATTAAAGTTTAGATGAAATGCAGCCCAGCAATCAGAGTCAGAACTCAGTGAGAATCCCCTTCCCAAACAAATACGTTCACATTTACTTCAATTAATGGAGGGCTTTCTAATATGCAAAACTTTGTTTTAAATTACACGAAGGCTAGAAATGTGAAGCAGATATGATCTCTGCCCTTAAAAGATTTATAATTTTTAAGGAAAATAAGGCAGGTTCTAAATAGCATATACGCTTATTAGTGTTGTTGCACAAGTGTTAAGGCTACACTTCATCTTTGTTTTAATTCAGCGTTTCATACATGGACAGGATGACCTGTCCTGTTCAGGGCTTCAGGCTTTGCCTGTAAATTTTCGCCAATAAGTACCCGTCAACTATTTCCACTAATCGTATTGTTCTCTTCTGTACATATCTTATTATGATTAAAATATACAACAAAGGACACTTCTGCTAAGTGGAATCTTTATCCAGTGTAGTCTCTTGGATAGTTCCTTTCATTTTATCACCCAATTTACATTTCTAGCAAGCAAATACTTGGAATTTTTGAGACAATAAATATAACTTGGGTTTTCTATGGCCTTGGTATACAAATGAGGTCATAGAAAGAGAAATTTCAATTTTAATTGCTTGCATTGCACTTGAATAAGATGGGAACTCTGGCCCCTGCAAGTTTTCACTCATGTATTTCTGGAAGTTCTTAGCATAATCTTTAACTAGTTCTCAACTAAACCTTTCATAGTTTTCCTCTCCAGCCCCTTGGCTGATGACCACTACTCAGAGAGCACTTGGGGTCAATATGCCTTTCTGTTGCAAGTTAGAATGGCTGCTGGTGGCCCTGTGACAGTGTGAAGTCTGTACCGAAGTCTCCAAATGTGATTCTGTGAATTCGCATGGAGTTAGGGTTGCTAGATAAAATACAGGACACCCAGTTTAATTTGAATTTTATATAAGCAAAGAATGCAGTATTGGAGACATAAATGAACTACAAAATTTTTTTTGTTTGTTTATCTGAAATTAAAAGATTGAGGTAGTCAAAGATTTCATTTCACTTGGATCCACAATCAATACCCATGGAAGCAGCAGTCAAGAAATCAAAAGATGCGTTGCATTAGCCAAATTGGCTGCAGAAGACCTCTTTGTCAAGTGTTGGAATGCAAAGATGTCACCTCCAGGACTAAGGTGCACCTGACCCAAGATACGGTGTTTTCAATCGCCTCATATACATATAAAAGCTGGACAACGAATAAGGAAGACCAAAGAAGAATTGATGCCTTTGAATTGTGGTGTTGGCAAAGAATATTGAATACACCATGGACTGCCAAAAGAATGAACAAATCTTTCTTAGAAGTACAACCAGAATATTCTTTAGAAGCAAGAATAGTGTGACTATGTCTCACATACTTGGGACATCTTATCAGGAGGGATCAGTCACTGGAGGAGGATATCATGCTTGGTAAAGTAGAGGGTCAGCAAAAAAGAGGAAGACCCTCAATGAGATGGATTGACACAGTGGCTGTAACAATGGGCACAAACATAGCAACAATTGTGAGGATGGCGCAGGACTGGGCAGTGTTTCGTTCTGTGGTAGATAGGGTCACTGTGAGCCAGAATCGACTTGACAGCACCTAACAAACAACAGCAAATCTGGCAACCCTGCATGTGCCCAAGCCACGTTAAGCTCCTTGCAACCTCTTCTGAGCTGAAGCCACAGGGGTGCTGTGTACAGGTGGGAAAAGTTTCTCTTCTCCCTCTTCGTGTTGCTTAGTCTCCTGAGCCCACAGCAGTGTTGCTTGTGTCTTGTGTATCTCAGTTCACTAATGGAAACATCTTTCAATATCTTTCTGTGGCAGTCTCTCTTTAGGGCTTAGGCACAATCTTAGGGACTCAGACCAGGATGGAATTCTTTCCCTGTTTCCTTGTCACTTCTCCCAACGGTTTGTCGCACAGGCTTCCTCTTTGTTGGCTAGCTCCTCTCAGGCAAATCAATTTATGCAAAGAAGGCCACAGGCGCCATTCGTTCATTACATAAATATTTTAGCTGAGAATTGTTACAAATCTATACTGCAAGGTAGAACTATTACTTCCAGTGTAAATGGGAGTGTTTTCTATTTTTGGAAGTACTTAAGTAATTTCCATGGAAAAAGTGGGGCTCCAGCTTTTAAGAGATGTGTGTGATTTTGACAAGGTGAAAGAAATTCCAAGTGAAGGGAAGAGTGTGAATGAAGGTAAGCAAACAGGAAGTTCAGGATGTGTTTGCTTTGGTTTAGTTGCAGCGTATGATTTTCTACTGCTTCCAACTACAAGGGAAGGCAGGGGCCTGGATAAGGGAAGGTCTCAATGGCAATGGTCAGGACCTTGTAACTTCTTCTCTGGCATTGGGCAGCTACTGCAAGACTTGATTAGGGGAAAATATAACCAAGTGCTGCATATGATTCTGCTACATAGGCTAGGTGGCAATTGTGAGAAATTATAGTGAGAGAGATTAGATTATCAAATAAATAAAATAGGTCTTAAGAGGCAATGAAGGCCCAAGGTAGAGGTCATGAGAACAAAAAGGAGAAGACATTTGAAAAGGGGAATTGGTCCTCAACCCTGGTAATCCATTACAATCTCCAAAGGAGCTCTTAAAAATCTCAATGCCTAGTCCACTCCCAGACCAATTAAATCAGAATTGCTGGAGATGGGGCACATGTATCAGTATTTTTAAAGCTCCCCTAGAGAATCCTACACTCAGCAGAGATTGAGTACTTTTTTTTTTTTTTTTACCGTAGAACAGGAACCCTAGTGGCTCAGTGGTGAAGAGCTCGGCTGCTAACTAAAAGGTCGGCAGTTTGAATCTAACAGCCCCTCCTTGGAAATCCTATGGGGCAATTCTACTCTGTTCTATAGGGTCACTGTGAGTCGGAATTGACTTGATGGCAAGGGTACTGTAGAGCAGTGGTTCTCACACATATACAAGAATGAGAATCACCTGGAGAGTGTGCTAAGCTCCACCCTCAGAGTTTCTGATTTAGTAGATTTTTGGCCCACCACTTCTCTGCCAGTTTGTTATACTGCAGTGGCTTGTGTGTTGCTATGATGCTGGAAGCTATGCTACCAATATTCCAAAAACCAGCAGGGTCAGACCATCAGTTGCTCATATGCAAGTTCAAGTTGAAGCTGAAGAAAATTAAAACAAGTCCATGAAAACAAAAATACCTCAAGTATTAAAAAAAAAAAATCAAACTCTTGCCATCAAGTCAATTTCCTACTGATAATGACCCTAAAGGACAGAAAAAACTGCCCCACAGGGTTTCCAAGGAGTAGCTGGTAGATTTGAACTGCCGACATTTTGGTTAGCAGCTGAGCTCTTAACCACTGCATCACCAGGGCTTCACCTTGAGTATATCCCACTTGCTTTAAGAGGCCATCTCAAGAATAGATTTGATGCACTGAACACTAATGACAGGAGACGAGATGCATTGTGAGATGACATCAAGGATATCGTGCACAAAAAAAGAAAAAGGTCATTAAGACGACAAGAAAGAAAAGACGAAAATGGGTGTCAGAAGAGACTCTGAAACTTGCTCTTGAAGGTAGAGTAGCTAAAAAGAATGGAGGAAATCATGAAGTAAAAGAGCCAAACAGAAGATTTCAAAGGGCTGGTTGAGAAGACAAAGTATTATAATGACATGTGCAAAGAGGTAGAGTTAGAAAGCCAAAGGGAAGAACACACTCAGCATTTCTCAAGCTGAAAAAACTGAAGAAAAAAATCCAAGCCTTGAGTTGTAATTATGAGGGATTCTGTGGGCAAAATATTGAATGATGCAGGAAGCATCAAAAGAAGATGAAAGAAATACATACAGTCACTGTACCAAAAAGAACTAGTCGACATTCAACCAGTTCAGGAGGTAGTATATGATCATGAAATGATGGTATTAAAGGAAGAAGTCCAAACAGTACTGAAGGCATTGGTGAAAAACAAGGCTCCATAATTGGAGGAATACCAATTGAGATATTTGAACAAATGGATGCAGTGCTGGAAGTGCCCACTCATTTATGCCAAGAAATTTGGAAGACAGCTACCTGGCCAGCCAATTGGAAGAGATCCATATTTATGCCTATTCCCAAGAAAACTGATCTACCTGAATGCAGAAATTATTGAACAATATAATTAATGTCACAAGTAAGTATAACTTTGCTGCAGATCATTCAAAAGCAGTTGCAGCAGTACATTTACAGGGAACTGTCATACGTTCAAGCCAGATTCAGAAGAGGACAAGGAATGAAGGACGTCATTGCTGATGTCAGATGGATCTTGGCTGAAAGCAGAGAATACCAGAAACATATTTACCTGTGTTTTCTTGACTATGCAAAGGCATTCAGCTGTGTGAATTGTAACAAATTATGGATAATATTGCAAAGAAAGGGAATTCCAGCACACCTAATTGTGCTCATGTGGAACCTGTACATAGACCAAGAGGCAGTTGTTCGGACAGAACTAGGGAATACTGCATGGTTTAAAATCAGGACAGGCGTCAGGGTTGTATCCTTTCACCATACTTGCTCAATCTGTATGTTGAGCAAATAATCTGAGAAGCTGGACTATATGAAGCAGAACGAAGCATCAGGATTGGAGGAAGACTCATTAATAGCCTGTGACATGCAGATGACACAACCTTGCTTGCTGAAAGGGAGGAGTACTTGAAGCACTTACTGAAGAAGATCAAAGACCACAGCCTCCCGTATGGATTACACTTCAACATAAAGAAAACAAAAATGCTCACAACTGGACCACTAAGCTACATCATGATAGATGGGGAAAATACTGAAGTTGTCTTACTTGGATCCACAATCAATGCCCATGGAATCAGCAGTCAAGAAATCAAATAACATATTGCATTGGACAAATGTGCTGCAAAAGACTTCTTTAAAGTGTTAAAAAGCAAAGATGTCACCTTGAGGACTAAGGTGTTCCTGACCCAAGCCATGATATTTTCATCTGCTTTATATGCATGCAAGAGCTGGACAATGAAAAAGGAACACCAAAGAAGAATTGATGCCTTTGAATTACGGTTTTGGCAAAGAATATTGAATATACCATGGACTGCCAGAAGAATGAACAAATCTGCCTTGGAAGAAGTACAGCTAGAACGCTCCTTAGAAGTGCGGATGGCAAGACTTTGTCTCATGTACTTTGGGCATGTTATCAGGGGGGACCAGTTCCTGGAGAAGGACATCATACTTGGTAAGGTAGAGGATCAGCAAAAAAAAGAAGACCCTCAGTGAGATGGATTGACACAGTGGCCGCAACAATGGGCTCAAACATAGCAATGATTAGGAGGTTGGTGCAGGACTGGGTAGAGTTTAGTTCTGTTGTACAAAGGGTAGCTACGAATCAGAACCAACTTGACAGCACCTAACAACGAGAACCACTCAGATTATGGCTCATGGACCGGGAGCATCAGTATCACCCGGGAGCTTTTTAGAAATGCAGACTATGAACCTACCCCAAACCCACTTAATCAAAATATGCATTTGTAACAAGATCCCCAATTGACCATTAAAGTTTGAAAAGCACTGTTTTATGTATTATGAATTCATTTAATCCTCTTAATTCCATGAGGTAAACCAAAACCAAACCCATTGACTCATAGCGACCCTACAGGACAGAAAGAACTGCCCCATAAGGTTTTCAAGGAGTACCTGGTGGATTCGAACTGCTGACTTGTGGTTAGTGGCCATAGCACTTAACTACTACGTCACCAGGGTTTCCATTCCATGAGGTAGGAGATTTTATTAGGTAAATGAGTTACAAAGAGGATAAAAAATCTGCTCAAATTCATAGAGCTAATAGGGGCACAATCAAGCTACAAACCTAGTCGATTTGTATTGATAGACTATGGTCTAAATTATGCTACAGTTACTCTCAAATTCTTAACATGGTCCTCACCACTGTCACTCTCTAACCTCCATCCACAAAGTCTGTCAATGCATCTAAAGTACCACGTCCTCCCTGTCATATTCTTGTCTCTACCTGAATTGTTCTCATGCCCATCTAGCCCACCCGTGTGTGTTTACTCCTTTTCAGCCTTCTGATTCAGGACTTTCAACTGGTTCATTCTGGTTTGAAACCTTGCTGAGAATTTGCATTTCTAATAAGTGAGCAGGAAGTTATACATGAGAATCTCCTGGGGATCTTGTTAAAATGTAGATTCTGATTCAGCATATCTGAGATGGAAATGCAAATTGTCAGTAAGGAACTTATTAGAAATGCAAATTCTCAACAGGGGTTCAAACTGGAGCTAACTGGCTCAAAGCCCCATTCTGATCTCAACTTTCCTTAGGAAAGTTGCTAACACTCCGAATCTTGGTACTCTCAGAGTACCATGTATTTTATCCATCACCACCTGTAATTATTAATTTATCTGTGTGATTTTGGTCTATTTTACTGGACTCAAGCTCCTGGAGGGCAAAGACCACATCTGTTTTGCTCCTTAGTGACTCTCCAGTGCCATCCACAGTGTCTGTCCCATAGTAGTCACTTCTGATAATTACCTGAATGAATGCATACATGAATAGCTTTTGAATTAAAGGTATATCTTACCCTCATCAGGATGACCTGCAGTGACAACCAGAAGTGAACATTCTCTCCCTCCAAATAATTAAGTCACCTGGTTAGGTGAGAGAATGGACTTGAATGTCCAAAGGGACGAGTAAACCTTGAGGGGGAATGCTATACATCCAGCCAAGCCTCGATCTACCATGACCACCTGGAGTTGCCTGCAGGACCTATCCTAGCTGTGAGAATGTGTTACACACATTTCTTGCTTTCCAGAACACAGAGCCTGTTCTCTATCTTCAGGACTTTAACACAGCAGAGAAAAATGAAAGTGGCCCAGGTGAGACCTCTCCATGTTGGGAGGTTAGCTCCAGAGAGGAAACATTGGCTGTTCCAACCCAATTTCTGTAGCTAAACAGAGTCCGTTCCTTTTGAGTACTAGTCATCAAGTACCATTCAGAGGTCCTGAATTTTGCTCAGTAACAGAGAATGAGCCCTGATTTCAGTGAGCGGTTCTGCCACAATAATTCTGTCTGAGGAAAGCATGGATTGCAGAGACACTTTTAAAATACACTCCGCTGTAATTCTGTGTTTCATTTTCCTCAAATACTCTTGCTCCTGGAGTATATGGTTCCTATACCTTGTGTTCTCACATAATATCACAAAATTGGGTCTACCAAAAAGAACCAAACCCATTCCCAGTGCACAGAGAACCTATAATTGTGTCTAACTACGGTTTAATGTTGCTACTATTGTGAAATGACTGCTGGGGCATTTGAGAAAAAATGCTGCTGATTTTTTTTTTTCCTCAAAGAAATGTTTAGATTTAATTTCAACATTTTTAGAAATACCGAATGACAGTAATCACCTTTAAGCTTAACCAGGTGATAAGCCCAAGTACAGATGATAGGGATGAGGGTTTTTCAATGTAAAACAGTGGCCTGATAATTCTCTGGGCACTTCTCCCTTGTCTCCATCACGTGCCTCAATGAGATGGCTAAGGGCTCAATTGCTCTACTTATGTTGTTTTTCGTTTGGATCAACACTTGGTATGTCAAGTTCAAGTCATGACTTAAGCATACTAGGTCAATCTTCAATCTTAGACCTGAGCTTTATAAACTACAGTGTGTATAAGAATCACCTTGGGATCTTGATAAAATGCAGATTCCTACAGTGGGGCTCGGGATCTTTAATTTCTAACAAGCTCCCAGATACTACTACTGATGCTGCTGGTCCACACATAACACTTTGAGGCGCAAGTTCTTAGAAAACAAAATGAAATTAATTTTGTTGCTTGCAATACAACTTGGCATGCTTCTGAAGCACTGCCTAAATAGCTCTGCGTGCCAGGGCTGTTACAAATGTAAACTTGTCCACCAGCACACTGGCAGAAACAATCCAGGGACATGAGTCACTCCTATGATTTCACCCTGGGGAGAAAGCCTGGGCGATTTGTTTGACTAAGTTAGGGAAGAAGTACACCTGCTGTCCACTTTAGACCTATCTGGGGCAAATCGAGAAGCTTGGGATTTCCAGATTTCTTCTTTAAAAATGTTTTTATTGAACATGTGTGGAAATGTCTAAATGTGTCTGGAATCGGTCTGAGCATATGCTGATTGATACTAAAACTGAATTAAAAGTAACATGACTCAATCACAGTGTAATAGCTAATTGGTTAAAACATAAAATACTCACTAAACGCAGTATCATTTGAAACACAAAATACGATAAATTATTTCAGTAATACTAATTTTTTAAAGTAGGAACATTTTTTAAAAAGAAAAAGCTGTGTTACAGTTAATTAGGGCTTATGATGGCAAGAAAGGCAAAGTGGCTTTTTGGGGGAGGTGGCTTCAGGTCCCTACTTTACTTCCAGCATGTTGTATGTGTCTCTTTTTACTTTCCCACCCCACCGCAAGCTTTGGTGTCCTTAGTCCACTGAAAAAAGTACCATCGGATCAGATGAGGGTAAGGAAATGGAAAGAAGAGTATAGACAACCATTTCTGTTCCTTTTTTTTTTTTTAACCCTCCCTTAAGCCTTAAGTTCCAGAAATGGAAAGAAGTGTAAATAAGCCGTGTATAAAGCCCCTAGCATCACTTAGGATAAACTGAATGTTTATATATGGTAGCAATTTTTTCCTCTATTGAGAGACAGAATAAGAAATGTAATCTTAAATCAAAATGTCAGAGAAGATCCTGACATGTATGTCTGAAGAGTTTTGAGAATAAATTAGGGAAAGAAATTCATAGAATAACTTTTCTTGGAACTTCCAATAATGTTGGCCTAACTCTCCATGTTGACTTAAATTGTCCTTCCATTGAGATTGAAAACAAATAATTAATGACAACATCTTCCATGCCTGAGATGATAAAATGTACCCGAAGAAACATTATCCTTTGTTGAGAAACATGAAATATGCTCCTATTTTTAAATATGGTACTGTAAGTACATACTGTCTTCACTTAAACATCTGTTCAGAGGTGTGGTTATTAATGGAATTTACCACAAGACCTGGCTGCAGGGGAGATAAATCTGCGTCATTCCTTCCTTACTGTTTGCCAAGGTGTTGGGACAGAGAATACCTTTAAAATAAAATTCCAAAGAATTCCAAAAGTAATGATTATTTTGTGATATTGCAGAACAAATGTCAAAGTCAATCAATAAACTAATCGGCAAATATGTATTGTAAATATATATACTATTTAGTCAGCACTGAACAAAGTTGAGATGGGAAAAGTGAATAGTGCAGAAGGAGTATAAGACATGGCCTTGGTGCCTGATCAGAGGTATGATAATATAAAGATTATAATGAAGGACAAGATTGTAGCATTCAGGTTATACAGGCATAGGCATAGGGGTTTCAGATTTTAGCATTGTTTCTACACAGCTTTTGAAAATGTATGTATGTTTCATTTCTTCCGTAGTATTCTAAGCCAACGCTGCTTTTTTCATACTAGCTTTATTTAAGCGTCTGTTTGGAATTTCATACAAGACAACTTTCTGTGTCCCTTCTTGTCGGATAATCATGTTGTCAAGATAATCATGTTGATCAGAAGTTCTAAACCTTTCTGTGCTCAGGACTACTTGGGTGTCTTAACGATATTTGGGAGATACCCTCTCGATTGTCAAAACTAAGGTTTTTGACTGTTCCTGTCTGCCAATCAGCATTTATACAACTTCAGATTATCTCCAAGCACTGATCTATTGCTTCTTTCATATCAAATGATTGCCAATTTCTGTTCATATTATTTAGTCACTGCTACTTATTCTGCATTTTTCTTCAAAGGATTCCCTGCCCACCGATGACACCTTCCAGTGCTAAAATTTTCCATATTGGCCAGAGTTGGAAGGAGTGGTGACCCAACATTAATACAGGAAAACAAAATTAGAGAGTAAAGAAAATGTATGTATAAAATTTCTCATTGAATACCATACACCAAGAGTTCTAAAACTGTAGCATTTAACAGCAACACAGGGACCACATTTTGAGAACCACTGATGCACATGAATTCAAACCATTTTCAAATAACACTTAATCAAAATGAAAAGCCATCACGCTTTTGCTCTGTGTCAGGGAACACTTAACCCGGAACGATCTAGAGACGTTTTGATAGGTTTCGAGGCATCACGTTCCCCTGAAATTGTATTTTATATTATATGAGCATGTGCAAGATTACGTCTGGATGCGTGAAAGGATTCATTGCTTTCAAAAGATTTCCAGGGGGTTCATTTACCCAAGCACAGCTTAAGGACCCCCCAGTGATGCCAAGCAGAAAGGGTTAAGCCAACACCCTTGAGGAGACACTGATATAAGAACATAGCAGAATAGGAAACTTTACAGTTTAGAGCCATGTGTAAGCCTATTACGACTACCTCGATATTTGTAATCAATTACTCTATGTTTTTGTGCTTATCCACTGACCAAGATGTATATCAACCAACCAATCAGTCAAGTTGAGAAGGAGCACCTATTATAGGCCTAACATGGTGTTGACTCTCCAAAGAGTGCAGAGGCCCTGCTCAAATGAACGTCTGGGAGAAGACACTGACATCTAATACTTGTAAACCCCCTGAGAATAAGAACTGTATCTGTCTTGACCAAAACTCTGTCTCTAGTGCCTAGAAGAGCACCTGATAAATGGTAGAACCACTCATTAAATGAGTGAATCAAATACCTCCAGATATTTGTATTGTAAATATCATAATGACATTGCCAGATGAGCAAAATGTCCCCAGTGGTTGATTGGACAAGGCTCTTAAACTTGGAGAGTACTGCTGAATGAAGGAAATAGGGGATCCAACTAACAATGCATATTAATAACATGCAAACTTGACTAAGAGAAAAACCTGAAATTTAAATATGACAGAGTTTAAAATTTTTCTTTATATCTGATGTTTCATCATAGGAAAAAGAACTCATTAAAAGACTGTAGGCTAGGAAAATCACCTCTCCACCAAGTAACCTTTCTTTAGCAAGCAGTAATGTTGAAAAAAAAAATTTTTTTTTTTTTCTAATGTTGATGGCAAAGGATTCAGCAAAGGAAAAGCATTCCAGCCCAACCACACAGATCCATCATCCTCCCTTGAATAAGTGTGAGGCAGGCAAGCCCTTACCTAGATTTAAAGCTAATGAATCATCTGCCCAATTTCCCTAAACCTCAAGGGGCTGTTCAACTTTGTAAATCTGAAACCCTTGTTAGCCTCTGGATTCATTTAAACAAGGACAACGTTTAAAAGGAGGCACTTAGAAGGTTTCTTAAGGAATCTCTAGTTTCTAATTGCATTAGATCTTCTTTCAATTCAGGAAAAAAAAGAAGGCTTTTTCTCTCTAAAATCCTGAGAAAGTTTTTTTAAATTATGCATAGGTGCTGACGATATGGAATAAATAAATAGAAATAGTAGTGATTTCCTATATTAGATCATCTATGTATTTGAAACTGAGGTTCCTCCATCTCCCACCTCTGCATGGAAGCTCACACACCCCCTCACACACATTAGAAGAAAGGAAATTCCTTCTTCTGGGGAAACACCTGTCTTGAGAGTTCTTAGCTGGGCAGTTTCTGAGCGTGCCTAGGGCCGAGCATACAAATGGTGCAGTGACTCTCTTAGAAGTCACATTTGTCCCTGAAACTTCAGTCACCTGGAGGCTGCATGCCTCATTGCCTGCAGCAGCTCAATCCTGACAGTGTGAAATGAATTTAGAAATCTCATTTGAGCAACAGAGTTTGGATTGAGAGCCTCAACAGCACAATGTATTTAATGCTGAAATAATTTTTCTTTGTTATTTTTGCTGACTGTGGATTTTTTTTTTTTTCTTCTTGTCTTTTGCTATTGGGCTGTTAGGATAACCCTGCTTTAGTTTGGAGTCTTTAAGGAACAAGGAAGACAACAGACTCTGCAGACTAGTGCATCAGTTAGGTGCACAATCATTATTTTTACACATAGAAATTTCCTGCTTCTTTTGCTATGCAAACACATACACACTTAATTCCTGGAATCCCTACTACATTCATAAGCCACTGCGTGCAGACACACACACACACACACACACACAGAAGCCACAGAAACACAAACTCTCTACATATCAAAATCAAGCCAGGCTGAAGATGCGAATAGGCGGATATGGCACCAGGTGGATGTGTAATCAGTAATAAGAAATACATAGAGCCCCATAATGAAAAGAAATCCCCCGAATTGTTCAGAATTCCCCCTCCCCCTTCCATTCACTGATTTATTAACCCTGAACAAAGATGTAATTGCAGGGTCTCAGAAATAACTTTTTTTTTCATTTTTTTCTCCATTTTTTGATGTTTGTTTTGTTCCACTTTGAATATCTAGTTGTACCATTCATTGCCTGTTTTCTTCACTCAGTTGCCCATCTTTCCCGCCTCCCCCCCCCCGCCCAGAAATGAAAGAAGCATTAGCTTCTGAGTCTTAAGGATGAGACCTCTGCATTTTCTTTGCTTGTTTAGGGCAAGAAATGAAGTGCTGCCTCTTTAATTGGCAGAAGCATGCAGGAGGAGCATACCTTTAATTTAGTGTTGGGATACCTCACTTGCACCCTGGCTGTTGTCTTATTGGAGACGGCAGCCTGCCTGAGATCCTCTAGCACTGAAACAATATCATCCAGCACGCATTTCTTATCCTGATTTCTCAACACACACAGATGGGAAAAAGTATAATTATAGCCCTTGTGGTTCACCTTCATCTCCAGCACGGCTCGGTGGGTCTGCAGGATCCCCTCAGCCTGGAGCAAAATATTGTCCCCGGGTGGGGAGAGGAGGATCACCCTGCCATACCTCCCAGGGGTGTGTAAGTCCGAATAGAGCTGGCTTTTGGACTGGTCCAGGGGGAAAAGGCTGCTGGCCAGGCTGCGCTCGATCTTGGCCAGGCTGTGGCTGGGAGCGACCAGGCGCTCCAGGTCGCTTTCGGGCTGGAAGCGGTTGAGCGCGCTGAGGCCGAAGGTGATGGTCAGGACTGCGGGCACGGTGAGGAAAAAGACCGGGTGCCGGCTCACACACAAGCCCAGCCTGTGGCAGAACGACTGGAGCCCTCTGCGAAGCACCTGCCGCAGCATCCTCCACCAAGTCCAGCTTACAGGCGCTCCCGGCCGTCTTAAAAAGCACATGTGACATGTGTAAGCGCCGGGCTATCCCGGTCTCCCCCATCCCGCCCCTCCGGGCCAGCCCCCCTACCCCCCACCGCTGCCTCTCCACCCCCTCCGTGCTCACCCCCCAACCGCTCCGCCTGGTCTTTCCCCGGCCCCACCTCCATGCGCTCCTACTACTCTTTCAAACACTGCAGCAAGTTGCAGCAAGGCGGGCAAATATTGACAGCGCGCGTGGGGGCGGGCGGCGGGCGCTGCGGGGGCGCCGCGGGGCCCACCCCTTCCCCGGCCTCCCCGCGCCCTCGCCGCCGCCCGCGCCCCCTCTCACCGCGTGAACAGCGTCCCCTCGGCTCAGCCCTTCATCTCGCTGCTGCAGTCCCCCGGCCTCCCTCGCTGGAGGTGGTTCCGTGCCGAGCGTCCCACAGATGTGCCTTTCCTCTCCGTCCTGACCGGGTTCGGTGCCTAACTGGAACCATGTGCCTCGGTGTTGTAAGAAGCAGACAAGTGCCCCGTGAGGGGGGAGGGGAGGGAGGCGAGGGGAGGGGCGGGAGCGGCGGCCGGGGGGGAAACTAAGCTTTTCTTTTTTTTTTTTAAGGCGCTGACAGTTATTTTTAGAGTTTTGTTTTCCCTCTTCCCTCCCTGGTGGAGTAAATGGAAGAGGAAATGGGTGAAGGTGCTGCTCCATTGGAGCAGGGGCAATTAGAGTCCAAGAAGGGGGGTGAGGCACGGAGGGAGGGAGCTCCAGGGCTCTGGGAGGCAGCCCTCTTGCCCCTCCAGCTTCCCTCTGCCCTCGAATTCTGCTTTTCGGCGGAAGAAAAGGAGCAGAGAGGATGATGCTGCGTTTTTAACATGCCACAAGGCATGCAAGAGATTTCCTTGCAACATCTTCCACGCTGTCAGTCCACAGACTAGTTTGCTGCAGCCCAGGGCTGTCAGAGACCCCGTGTATCTGTGGCGCGTTGGTGTCTCCGGATCCTTTCCTTGCTTGAGTGATTGGAAAGGAGGTATTTGCCAATAGCAGTCGCCTGTGGCTTGAGAGGTGTGTATGAGTGTGTGGAAAGTGAAGATCCACAGGCAATATGTAGTTTCTCATAAAATATTACATTCACTTTCTGCACTCTTGAGGTTTGAGGACTGTTTCTAGCCATCTGGTGTAGTCATCTGAGTTAAACCAGACTGCGAGGTGATCCTTTGTTTTAGTAGAATTCCAGAAACGAACACTTCTGAACATCCATCAGGTAGTTTTTCCTGATGGAAGACGGATAGGTGGGTAGGAGAAAACACACTGGAGTCACTTGATGTGAAAAACCGGTGTCGCCTTTACCACATAGGGGGAAAAAAAAACTACCACCAAACAATAGGTGCTCAAAATGTAAGGGTGAGGAACTCTCAGCGCCTAGACCAGATCAACTTCATCAACTTTAATATTAATAAGCATGTGTGTGTGTTATTTTTGACCTATTAGTACTTTTCACAAGTTTGTGTTCTGGGAAGACTATGAAAAAAAAAATCCTGAAGACAAACTCAAAAGTCTGATTGTGAACTGGAGATTTGCTTTCCAAAGTTTCTCTTCTTTTTAGAATGACTTCATAGAGATTGACTTTCAAGAGATGATTCATGCACACCTTCTTAATAACAGTGAAATGACCCATCTTCAGTAACCCATTGCCATTGAGTCAATTCTCATAGTCAATTCGGACTCATAGCGACCCTATAGGACAGAGTAGAACTGCCCCGTAGAGCTTCCAAGGAGCGCCCCATAGGGTTTCTAAGGAGCGGCTGGTGGATTTGAACAGTTGACCTTTTGGATAGCAGCCTGAGCTCTTTACCACAGAGCCACTAGGCCTCCATTAGAGCCAAATGATAAGTGATGGGAAATTATATATTTTTATAATATATAAAACTCAAACCCATTGCCTTCATTGATTCTGGCTCATAGTGACCCTGTAGGAAAGAACAGAATTGCCCCACAGGGTTATGAGGCTGTATTTACAGAAGCAGACTGCTACATCTTTTTCCCACAGAGTGGCTGATGGGTTTGAACCACTGATCTTTAGGTTAGTAGCCAAGCGCTTAAGCACTACACCACCAGCACTCCTTACAGCAAAGTGGAAATACATCTATCATCCATTTTCTACACCTTCTTTATTATATTATGTATTATCGATCATATCCTCTACATAAAATTTCCTAGGAAATAGCCCTTTTTGCAGATTATAGAATAATAGACTTTTAGAAATGGAGATTGTTAAGCAAATTATGTAGTCAATTTTATAGATAAAATGGAACTGTAGAGATTAAGTGACTCAGAGTTATTTGTACCAGTGTCTCAGTTTTTTGTTTCTTGACCCATTGAGTTTTCCCTGGCAGCATGGATCAGGCCCACCTTCTATTCTCACAAATAAAAATATGTATCAGAATTGTCTTCTCTTTTTGCACTCTCCTCACTCCCCATACATCCTACCTCAATAAGTTCAACGGAATTAGGGAAGAATAAAAATGCCAATAGATAATTTAATAAATAATATATAATCTATCTCTAAGAGGAGCCCTCGTGGCACAGTGGTTAAGAACTTGGCTGCTAACCAAAAGGTCAGCAGTTTGAATCCACCAGCTGCCCTTAGGGAACCCTAAGGGGCAGTTCTGCTCTGTCCTGTAGGGTCCCTATGAGGCAGAATCACTCAATGGCAACGGGTTTTTGGGGTTTGGTTATATTGCTAAGATGAACTACTCTGATATGAATACAAACCATGTTATAAAATTATAATGGCATAGAAATGTATTCACTAAATGTTAAGTGAAAAATTATAGTATGCAACCACTTTTAAAAATAAAAATCTACACACAGAAAAAGGTGAAGTCTGCATTAAAATGTTTACTGCTAGGTGATGAGATTATGGGCGATAGTAAAAAGAAACTTCTTATTTTAGAACAATTTTACACTATGGAAAAGCAGTGAAGATACCGCAGGGAGTTCTTATATACCCCATGCCCAGTTTCTCCTATCTTGACATTAGTATGGTACATTGGTTACATTAATGCACCAATACTGACACATTAATTAGTAATAATTAATTAGTATTAATTAGTAATAATGTGTCAGTTTCGGTGCATTTCCTTAGTTTTTACCTAATGTCCTTTTTCTGTTCCAGGATCCCATTTAGGATACATTACATTTAGTCATGTTTTCTTAGGCTCCTCTTAATGGTGATGGTTTCTCAGATTTTCCTTTTTTTTTTTGTTTTTTGTTGACCTTGAGAGTATCAGGGAGTACCGGTCAGGTGTCATTAGGATGTTCCTCAATGGGCATCTGCCTAACGTTTTTCTTATGATTAGACTGGGGCTAGAGGTTTTTGGGAGGAAGGCCACAGAGGTAAAGTGCTATTTTTATCATATCATATCAAGGGTACATGCTATCAACATGACTTATCACTGTTGATGTTGACTTTGATCACCTGGTGAAGTAAGGTTTGTCAGGTTTTCCACTGTAAAGACACTCTTTTTCTCCCACCTTCTATACTGTACTCTTTGGAAGGAAGTCACTATGCACAGTCTGTACTATAGAAGTTAGGAGTTCTGTTTTACCTCTTTCCTCCCTGGTGGAATAGCTGCATAAATTATTTGGAATTTTTATGCATGAAAGATTTGTCTATTCTCCCTATTTATTTTTTATTCAATCATTTATTTATATCACTTTGAATTCATGAATATTTATTGTATACTTTGGGTTCAGATTGTTCCACCCTTGGCCCTTGGGAGTTCTTTCAGCTGATACTTGTGTCCCCTTGACATGCTCCATTATTGTATGTGTGTGTGTGTGTGTGTGTGTTTAATTCCTTATTTTTCCTTTCTGGCCCTACATGATGGCCCAGAATTATCTTGTATATTTTCTTCCTCTGTCCTAGAATCAGTCATTTCTCTAAGGAGCATGGTTTTTTTTTTTTTTTTTTAATTGGAGATTAGTATTAGGAACCAAGATTTGGGTGCTAGGGCTGTTTGTTGCTACTGGGGTGTTGTTGCTTCTAGGCTGTCTCGGCTGAAAGAACAAGGAAATATATGTGTGCATACTGATTCATGTATATCTCATATTTATAACTAGTTCTTTATGTGACCATCTGATATATATTAAGCTGATGTGGCCACCTCTATTAGCACATGAAGAACTCCAGCTTCCTCCCCTTGCTTATCTGTAAGCTCCTACTCCAACAGTGAGAAGCCTGGATGTGTGGGTGATATCTAAATTGCTTTTTTATAATGAAAACATATTAAATTGTCATTAGAAAAAAAGGTTGAAGGAAAGGAGGAAAAGCATGACTCCTTAATTTTGAAACTGTAAAAAGCTAATGCCAAGAACAATTAGGGACACATTAGAAAGATAAATTGTATGCAAAAAGGAAGGGGAATGTGAGCAGCATTCCTGAGTAACTTACAGAAAATGAATTTTCACTAAAAACATCCGTGGGTATCAATCACAGAAGAATTCTTGTAAAACGGATTTCAAATGAATTGCTAAAAGCCATATGTTTAGGAGCCAATTAGTAACAGCACAATGAGAACTTTTTAGTTCATATAGTGTTTGTCTTTTCTGATATATTTTAGTCAATATCAGTTTTCGGGATTTGGAAACAAGTCAAGATATATCAGCTTGTCTTTTTTGCAGGATGGAGCACTTGAACTTGGAAACAGGAGAGCTGAATTCTAAGCTATTTCCACAACTCACTTGCTGGGTGTTTGGGGCAAGACAGCTAACTCTCTGATCCTCTGTTTCCTGATTTATAAACTTAGATGGTATTAACCCAGTTATCCATTTCACGCATATCACTGTGCATCCAAACTGTGAAACTCTGCTGTATTAATTAATGCTAAAATACTAGCAATTGTAACAAACTTCCAAAACTCAGTGACATATAAATAATAAAATCTTATATTTAGTTCAAAGTAACAGTTCACTGTCAATATTCCTGGTTGGAAGGGAAAGGTATAGCACAAGCGTCTCTGTTCCATGAAGTCATTCATCCACCTTCATCTCACAGCTCCCAAGGTCATTCTAGAGGTCATTTCCTTGCCAGCCAGTCAGAGGAGGAAAAGAGCCTGAGGAACACACCTGGGAGGTTTTTATGGGCTCTTCTGAAAGGAACATACATCGCTTTCTCTTATCCTTCTGACTAGAACACAAGAGAAACTAAATAATGTGGTTTAGCGATGTGCCTCGGGAGGAGATAAGTTAAATGATCAGGTAGCAAATTTCATTACCCTCTTTCTGGATTCTCTTGCCCTGTTTATTCCAAATTCTATTATGTGTTCAATCTGCCCCCTCCAAAAAAAAACAAACCCATCACCTTCTAGTGGATTTCAACCCCTGTTGTTGTTGTTAGGTGCCGTGGATTTGGTTCCAACTCATAGCGACCCTATGCATGACAGAACGAAACACTGCCTGGTCCTGTGCCATCCTTACAATTGTTGGCTATGTTTGAGCTCATTGTTGCAGCCGCTGTGTCAATCCACCTTGTTGAGGGTCTTCCTTTTTTCCGCTGACCCTGTACTTTGCCAAGCATGATGTCCTTCTCCAGGGACTCATCCCTCCTGACAACACGTCCAAAGTATGTAAGACGCAGTCTCACCATCCTTGATTCTAAGGAGCATTCTGGCTGTACTTCTTTCAAGACAGATTTGTTCGTTCTTTTGGCAGTCCATGGTATATTCAATATTCTTCGCCAATACCACAATTCAAAGGCATCAATTCTTCTTTGGTCTTCCTTATTCATTGTCCAGCTTTCACACGCGTATGATGCTATTGAAAATACCATGGCTTGGGTCGGGCACACCTTAGTCTTCAAGGTGGCATCTTTGCTCTTCAACACTTTAAGGAGGTCCTTTGCAGCAGATTTGCCCAATGCAATGCGTTTCTTGATTTCTTGACTGCTGCTTCCTTGAGTGTTGATTCCTAGCAACCCTATAGGACAGAGTAGAACTACCCTATAGGGTTCCAAGGAGAGGCTGGCAGATTTAAACTGCCTACCTTTTGGTTAGCAGTCGAGCTCTTAACCACTGCACCACCAGGGCTCCATTATGCATTCAAGGTGAATACTAATCCCCTTGTCATTTCACAGGGGACTCATTCTGCACTTCTATCTCAAGCAGTGCTGGCCTTGGCACTTTAAAATGCTCTTTGAGCTCCTCTTGCAATGGTGTCAGGGAGCTTGCAGTGGATTAGCCATACTCTAGGCTTAGCCTCTTGTATCAAAGAAGGGCATATCTGAGAGAGAAAGTTTTTGAGGAAATTTTTATCTTTAATCAATTGGTTTAAATAATGACGACATTTGTTACCTCATATAACATGCTGTTCAGAAGAAGGTCAGTTATTGAACTGGTTTATTTAGAGGTCCAAGTATATCATTAAGAATCAAGATCTTTTTTGTTATTTTGCTATGTTTGCTTTGAGAGCATGAGCTTTGTGTCTATGTTTTCTCCAGAGCCAACACATCCACAACAAACAAGATCCTGAGGAAGAAGAAACTGCTTCTTCCTGTGTGTCTCTTCAAAGAGTGAAAACACCTTTCTCAGAAGTCCTCCACAGATTTACTCTTAAGTCTCATTTTCTGATGCCCATGTCTAACTCAATCGCTGGGGACAGGAATGATAGCTCAGTAATTGGCTTAGACCAATCTGGACTCATGCTGGGGCAGGGACTGGAGCCAACCTCCTCTCTGAGCACACTGTCATGCAGGAGTTTAAGTGGGGTGTATTTTGTTTGTTCTGTTTTCTTTTAAACCAGTTTCTTTAGTGAGAAGCATGATGGGATGGTGGGGATAGATGGATGTTGGGTATCCATCTATCCTTGGTGCTTGGTTTTTCTGTATGAAGCAGCTTAGTTTCTGGAGACCATGTTTTCTGAATGGAAAATAGAGATAAAGGATTTTTTTTCTGAGTTTTAATTCATTTATGTTAAAAAAAAGCTCTATAATATTACGTGAAAGAAGTCCAGCAATGTTTAATAATTTAAAATTTACCTTTATTTAAATTAGGATACTGTGTTGATTAATGTTATGTGTCAACTTGACTTGGTTATGATATTCAGTGGTTTGGCAGACACTATGTAATCCCTCTCATTTTCTGATCTGATGTGAGGATGGCAAGACTTCATCTTGCTTACTTTGGATATGTTGGAAGCCAATCAATTGGGAGAGGAGTTTCTGCGGCATGTGGCCGGCATTCATGATATAAACGGATGTTCTGGTAAAGCTCACTTTATCTCTTGATCCTGCATTTGTCTTGTGTACATCTGACCTCCAGTTCTTGGGATGTAAGAGACCTTCGACCTACTGCCTGACTTGCAGATTTTGGATTTGCCGTCTCCCACAACCCCATGAGCCAGCAACCTACTGCCTGAACTGCAGATTTTGGGTTCATCAATCCCTGCAGCCACATGAGTCAGGAGAAGCCTCCAGCCTGCTGCCTGACCCACGGATTTGGGACTTGCAAACATCCACAATTACTTGACCCATTTCCTTGAAATAAATCTCTCTCTATATACGTATGTATTCACACCGCTGGTTTTGCTCCTCTAGAGAACCCAGCCTAAAACAGATATAAATATGTAAGGATTATTCTTCTGGAAAATTGATTGTTTCTGATTATATTCGTATGGAATGGAACTTACTGACTTGAGAAGTCCATGCAAACATCTTGTTTTAATAAAAGTTATAAGACATTTAGATAGGATTTGCATTAATTGACAACCTGGATTTCATATATTGTTGTTATTGACATTAGGTGCCATCAAGTCAGTTCTGATTCATAGTGACTGTATGTATAACAGAATGAAACACTGTCCTTTGCTGTGCCATCCTCACACTAGTAGGTATGTTTGAACCCATTGTTACAACCACTATGTCAATCCATCTCACTAAGGGTCTTCCACTTTTCTCTGACCCTCTACTTTATCAAGCATGAAGTCCTTCTCCAGGGACTGGTCCCTCCTAATAACATGCCCAAAGAAAGCAAGATGAAGTCTTGCTGTCCTCGCTTCTAAGGAGCATTCTGGCTGTACTTCTTCCAAGACATATTTGTTCATTCTTCTGGCAGTCCATAGTATATTCAATATTCTTGGCCAATATCATAATTCAAAGGCACTGATTCTTCTTAGTTTTCCTTATTCATTGTCCAGCTTTCACCTGCACATGAGGCAACTGAAAATACCGTGCACTGGGTCAGGCAAACCTTAGTCCTCAAATCAACATCTTTGCTTTTTAACAGTTCAAAGAATTGCTTTACAGCAGATTTGCCCAATGCAGTCTGTTATTTGATTTCTTCCCTGCTGCTTGCATGGGTTTTGTTTGTGGATCCAAGTAAGATGAAATACTTGATGACTTCATTTTTTTCTTCCTTTATCTCATTGCTGCTTATTGGTTCATTTGGAAGGATTTTTGTTTTCTATATGTTATATTGAGGTATAATCCATACCGAAGGCTGTAGTTTTTGATCTTCATTAGTAAGTACTTCAAGTCCTCTTTGTTTTAAGCAAGCAAGGTTGTATCATCTACATATTACAGGTTGTTAATGAGTCTTCCACCAATCCTGATGCCATGTTCTTCTCCATATAGTCCAGCTTCTCAGATTATTTGCTCAGGATACAGGTTGAATAAGTATGGTGAAAAGATACAACTCTGGCACATACCTCTTCTGATTTTAAACTATGCAGTATCCTCTTGTTCTGTTTGAACGACTTCTTGGTCTATGTACAGGCTGCACACAAGCACGATTACGTGTTCTGGAATTCCCATTCTTCACAATGTTATCCATAATTTGATATGATCCACACAGTCAAATGCCTTTGTGTAGTCAATAAAACACAAGTAAACATCTTTCTAGTATTCTCTGATTTTAGCCAAGATCCATCTGTCATTAGCAATGATATCCCTGGTTCCACTTCCTCTTCTGAGTCCGGCTGGAATTTCTGGCAGTTTCTGGTCCATGTAAGGATGAAGCCATTTTTTAATTACCTTCAGCAAAATTTTGCTTGCACGTGATATTAATGATATTGTTTAATAATTTCTACATTCTGTTGGATCACCTTTCTTTGAAATTTCAAAAATATAGATCTCTTCTAGTTAGTTTGCCAGGTAGCTAGCTGTCTTCCAAATTTCTTGGCATAGATGAGTGAGAGCTTACAGTATTGCATTGGTTTATTGAAGCATCTCAGTTGGTATGCTGTCAATTCCTAGAGCCTTGTTTTTCACCAATGCCTTCAGTGAAGCTTGGACTTATTCCTTCTGTACCATAGGTTCTTGATTGTATGCTGCCTCCTGAAATGGTTGAATGTTGACCAATTGATTTTGGTACAGAGACTCTGTGCATTCCTTCCATCTTTTATGGGTGCTTCCTGCACTGTTAAATTTATATCCATATATACTCATCTGTATTCATATATATGATTGCTTATCAAATGTGGCTTGTAGGTTCAGTCTCATTACTATGCTGTTCTAGCCTGTATGCCTAAAACCTAAAATCATCACCATTCTCATTCTAATCATAAAAAATTCCCCCATGTATTAAAAAACATAGAAACATGGTGTACATATCCACTTTTATACAATGCATAGATAAATCATCTGCACTGAATTTTTGCCATTGCTAGTATTTTCCTATGATGGAAAGTGGATAAAGTTCTGGAGAAGATGTCAGGCAGTTAAAGTGCTAGTTTTGTCTTAACTGTTAGAATCTAGTCTCACTTAACCAGTGTATTACCTTGCTCAATAAAGCTTAGGTTTATATATGTAAAATAATACAAAGTGATAGAATTAAACTAGTAGATCATTAACTTTTCCTCTAGCTGTGATTCCATGATATTCTGGACTTTGAATTCGTGGATTCCATTTGAGGGGTACTACATCTTAACAAAGAACAACCTCTTATTTCCTCCTCAAGTCTCAACCTCCCTTTCCTAGTGACTCCTATGTACTTGGGAAACATCAAACACACAGTTGCTGAAGAATGGGAGTGGTGTAGGAGACAAGGAGAACTTAAGTTTTGGCCTTGGTCTGGAAAAAGATAAATAGAAGTTGGAAAAATACTTTGAAAGTTGTGGTCACAGGGGAATAGCTGGACTGAAGATCCAATACTGCCTGCCAAAATGCAGTGTGGTGCAGAGTGTTGTTGGGTCACCTCACAAGATAACATGCTGCTTTGTACACATTAGAGTTTCAATCACTCATATAAACATTTTCTAATCTGGGAAGAAGTAGATGACATGTCTTCGAAATTTTTTTTTTTAGTTCAATTTTGTCATTTTCTTCTTAAATTCGAATGTAATAGAGATCAATCAGTTTGGCTCAAAGTAACTGAAGGACTATTTACATTTTTTTCTTTCCTCTTTCCCTCTCTTCCTACCGTCCTTCCAATAGGAATTCTTTCTCTCAAGTGTTTGTAGCAAGTTATTCTAAAAACATATGTCTGAAAATCTTTTTTTTTTTTTTCCCCTGGATGAACTTAGTAGTGTATTTCTTTCATGTTGCTTGTTATGAAGTTACACATTTTACAAAAAGCTTTATTCAAATCAGGTTGTTGGTTACCAAACTGAGATTTTGTGGGTGTTTCTGTATTCAGAGAGAAACCTGTAGCTCAAAGATGAGTTGCTCATTAATATTACACTGCACAGACCTGACCATGAAAATGGATCCTATCCCTTGACAAGGCAGCTCTCCCACCAGAGCCTGACAAGATAAACAATTTTATGAGGTCATTTTTTGAGTGGAAGTGGGTGCCAGGCTCACTATCAAAGAGCTATTCTAATGGGGAAGGGACAGGAACGTGCCCTGTGATGGAACATCACATTTATCATTGTATCACCAGAAATTAACATTCATGCCACCATAAAGAAAAAAGCAAAAGAAGAGGACAGTATTCCTAGCGCTGGCAATAGCAGCCCTTGCTGGGTAGGGTGGGGGAGAATGAGAGGTAGAAACAATGAGAAGGGGTCTTTTGGGGGAAGGGGTTGGCACGATGGATGCCATCTAACCCAGCAGGGAGGAGTATTTTATCACTGACATTGCGGTAAGAAGCAGACCAGATTTTAGTCAGTTTTATTATTAAAAAACAAATTTCTACAGCCAATGCTTTTATTGCCTACACCAGCGTGGAGTGCTCCCACTGCTCTGCTTCCTCCAGAACCTTGGTACGCCACTGCCCCTAAAAGCTGCAATTGCGATTTCTAAGTAACTTTCCATTTGGCATTGCTAAATACTGCTGAAGCGATCTGGGTGGAATACATAGCCCACCTGGGATAATAAAATGAAAGACCCAGTTGCTCTTCTGGTGTGATTATAACCTCTGCCCACATGAGGATTTTTCCCCTTCTTAATGGTATATGAATGGAGAGGGAAGAGAGAAGAAAACCTCACTCCTGGTGTAACGAAACCTACATATGGATTAATTTCAAATAGAGTTTTCTTGCTGGGGAAAACAGATTCCTTCAGAAGAAAAACACAAGTGAAATGGCATTAGACAACAGACACACTCAAACTATTTATATGTGTGTTTGACATTCAAAAATTTGGTCATCTGCCTGTCAAACGAAGTAAAGAATTCACTGTGACCTTTGGGAAAATTGCAGCCTTTTAGCCAGGAGAAACAACGTAAACAAAATGAGTTCATATCCAAATGGAAGAATAAAACAAATTTCTTATGACTGCGTGTCACACGTACACAACAATATATCTTCAGAAAATATGTAGACTAAACATCTGGAAATTTAGTCATTTCATGGACATAGCAAAATCAGTAGACATTTACAGAAACTGTGATAAAACGTCTTTCTATGAAATCTCATCTTTGGCAAAGTGCCTTTCATTTGCTAAACAGCCTTAGAATCTAGCACAGACTTCATTCTAGTTGTATTGAAATCATCTATGTTTACTTCATGCAGAGATTGTAGACCTCATGAGGGCAATACTTACTGTTCTCTGACCTTGTGTTCTCAGTTCTTAGCAGAATTTCTGGCACATAATACCCAGTTAATAGCAAAAGAGCTATTTAACTCATTCCAGAATATTGTTATGTGCTGCGGAGTCTGTTCTGACTCATAGTGACCCTATAGGATAGGGCAGAACTAACCCATAGGGCTTCCTAGGCTGTAATCTTCACAAGAGCAGATCGTCAGGTCTTTTCTTCCTTCGAGCTGTTGGTGGGTTCAAACCACCGACCTTTTAGTTAGGAGCCAAGTGCTTAACCATTGCACCACCAGGCTTCCATCATTTCAGAATAGCCCTTCCAGACTAACTGATATACAAAAGTCAATAAGGAAGGTAAGGAGTTCCTGGGTAGTGCAAATGGTTGGCTGCTAACCGAAAGGTTGGTGGCAGTTCCAGTCCACCCAGAGGTGCCTCAGGAGAAGGCCCTGGTGATCTACTTTAAAAAAATCAGCCATTGACAATCCTATGGAGCACAGTTTGGCTTGACACATATGGTCACCATGAGTTGGAATCTACTTGATGGCAACTAGTTTTAAGGAAGGTAAAAGAAGTATAAAAGTCAGTAAGGATAAGACATAACAAAGCACCTTAGATACTGAAGTTCAGTCCTTGTGGCTGATGAGCTTGGTGTGTGGTCTTGTTACTCTGTGTCCACTCAACTTCTTTTCTCATCATCTCTTTGTTTGGGCTCCCTAACCATGCCAATCACCTGTCTTGGCTCTGCTGGTACTAATAGATTGTCTGGGCCTTGAAGCTTACGTTTCTTGTTTTCGGCATTGTGTATTTCTGATAGCTTTTCTCTTTTTGGTGATTTCCAGTCTCCACACAAAGCTGGAGTGTAAATTATAGCTGGGGTGTAAATTCAGAGGCAGGAGTAGCAAAAGAGGCTGGAGAAATAAGCAAGTAAAAATTATAAAGAGGCTTTGAAACGGTGTTCATTTGTACATTCCCCAAAGAGTTACTGAATAAACAAAACGTACAAAGTCCTCCTATGCAAGCTGGACAGGGTTACTACTTTCATGGAGCTTACATTATATATAGAGGGCTTAAAAGAGTTGGAGCTTCTTTCTTAGAGCAATGTGGAGTCACTGACGGGTTACAAGAACAGACTGGATTTTAGATATAGCTCTGCTCAGTGTAGAGAATGAATTGGAGGGTGCAAGAATGGAGGCTGGGTCACTAGTTAGGAGACTAAAACAGTCGTTTGACCCAAAGGCAAGGGCAGCCTGGACAAGGGTAATATGTTACAGGGATAACGAGATATGAAAGAACTCACTAGTCATTTATGGTTGTTTATAGATAGGACTTGATGATGGATTAAATGCAGATGTGTACACTAAAAACAGATAGTTTACCCTTTGAATGCTAAACTTGCACAAAGATAAGAATAAAAGCAATGACAGTAACATTATTTCCCCTGTTTTGAGGTTGTTGGCAATATAGTGTAAAAGATATCTGGACTCTGGACTCAGACAAACCTGAGTTCAAATCCCTTCTCTACCACCTTCTCGTGGTGTTGTTGCTTTGGCCAAGCTATGTAACCACTCTAAGCAGATATAATTTTGTTACACTCCTCATCTATAACAGATGGATAATAAAGGCTAATGTGAAGATTAAATGGAAAACTAAATGTAAACTTCTTGAGAGATAATAAATTCACAAATATATTAATAGGAGTACTACTCATATACAAAGAGTTATAGATGCACTATTAAATGTGTTTCTTGCCTTCAAAATATTTATCTAAAATGGAAATTATCAACTAATTTGAAAATAAAACAAAGATAATTAAATATATATTTAATAGTTATACAAAAGTATATGTAGACATGTTTAGGTATTATTGATATGACTATAGACATTAACAAAGATACAGTTTGGAGGATGGAGTTTATAACAGTGGGCAGAGGAATTCAGCTATGTTGAATGTTTATTATATGCTAAACATTGTGGTAATTACTTTATATTCATTATTTAACTCATTTTTAAACAACCCTGTGTCATAGATATCACTTATCCACACTTAGAGATACTAAAGCTGAGGTTCAGAGAGTTAAGTATTGATGGTATTTGAAATCAAGCCTGCCCAAAGCACCTGTCATTTCTAAAATTTGGGCTACTTCAGTATTAAAAAAAAAAAAGAAAAAAATTCTGTGTCTGTTCTAGCATATCTTGAATAACCCAGTAACCCTCTTGGTTAGCAGTCGTAGCACTTAACCACTATGCCACCAGGGTTTCTGTATCTTGAATAGTCCCTGGTTAAGAAAAACTGCATATCTCTTGACCTTTTCCTAACTTGCTTATTTAAGTATTCAGGGAAAATATTCTACTACCTGCATATGATTTGCCATGTGGAAAAAAAAAAAAAAAGAAAGACCTTTGCTTAAAGATTTCCCCTCTCTTTGTGAGAAGGAAGGTTTTCCACAACTAGCAGGGTCCAGGGGACTTCTCCTCAGAATATGAGTTTAGAGGAGAGGAATTTTGACTAGAAAATCAAAAAGGAAAAATGTGTACCATAAAATAATTACTTTCAGGTCCTGTGAGATTTCACTCAAATATGTTTCACTCATTTATGCTCTGCCCTGCTTGACCTACTTCCGTATTAGGTCTACTCTCAATTTCTCAGTTATTTCTGTTTTGTGGAGTATACTGATGTCCTGATCAAAGAACAGCCTCTACTACATATATTTGAAAGAATTAGCCATATATACACATACATACATATATGTGCATCAGGATTGTATCCTTTCACCATACCTATTCCATCTGTATGCTGAGCAAATAATCTAAGAAGCTGGACTATATGAAGAAGAATGGAGTATCAGGATTGGAGGCAGACTCACTAACAACAGGCAATATGCAGATGACACAACCTTGCTTGCTGAAAGGGAAGAGGACTTGAAGCACTTACGGACAAAGATCAAAAACCACAGCCTTCAGTATGGGTTACACCTCAACATAAAGAAAACAAAAATCCTCACAACTGGACCAATAAGCAACATGGTACATCATGATACACAAAGAAAAGATTGAAGTTGTCCAGGATTTCATTTTGTTTGAATCCACAATCAACACCCATGGAAGCAGCGGTCAAGAAATCAAGTGACATATTGCTTGGCATATCTGCTACAAAGACCTCTTTAAAGAGTTAAAAATCAAAGATGTCACTTTGAGGACTACAGTATGCCTCACCCAAGCCACAGCCTTTTCAGTCACCTCATATTCATGTGAAAACTGGACAATGAAAAAGAAATACCAAAGAACTGATGCCTTTGAATTATGGCATTGGTGAAGAATATTGACTATACCAGGGACTGCCAAAAGAACAAACAAATCTGTCTTGTAAGAAGTATAGCCAGAATGCTCCTTAGAAGCGATGGTGGCGAGACTTCGTCTCAAGTACTTTGGACATATTATCAGGCGGGGCCAGTCCCTAGAGAAGGACATCATGCTTAGTAAAGTAGAGGGTCAGCAAAAAAGAGGAAGACCCTCAACAAGATGGAATGACACAGAGGCTGCAACAATGGGATCAAACATAGCAACTATTGCGAGGATGGCACACGACTCAGCAGTGTTTCGTTCTGTTTTACATAAGGTTCCTATGAGTTGGAACTGTCTCCCTGGCACCTAATAACAACGACAATATGTGTATGTGTGTATGCATGCATATGTACATACATATACATGCATATATATATGTTGTTTTTAGGTGATGTCATGTTGGTTCGTACTCATAACGACCCCACATACAACAGAATGAAACACTGCCTGGTCCTGCTCCATGTATATATAATTTCAGATTTTTACACTTTTTTCAAAGTAAAATCAAATAGCACATAATGGACTTATATGAAAAAAAAACCTCTTGCCTCAAACAAATGGTGCTGGCATAACTTGGATGTTCATCTGTAAAAAAATGAAACAGGACCCATACCTCACACAATACAAGAAAACTAATTCAAAATGGATCGAAGACCTAAATATGAAACCTTAAACAATAATAATCATAGAAGAAAAAATAGGGACAATGCTAGGGGCCCTAACATATGCCATAAATACAATACAAACTATTACTAACAGTGCACAAACACCAGAAGATAAACTTGACTACTGGGATCTCCTAAAAATTAAACATTTTTGCTCATCAAAAGACTGCACCAAAAGAATAAAAACAGAACCTAAAAACTGGGGGAAAAAATTGGCTACGACATATCTGACAAGGGTCTAATCTCCAAAATCTACAAAATGTTTCAACACCTCAACTACCAAAAGACAAATAATCCAATTGAAAAATGGGCAAAGGATATGAACAGACACTTCACCAAAGAAGACATTCAGATGGCTAGCAGACACATGAAAAAATGCTCCTGATTATTAGCCACTAGAAAAATTCAAATGAAAACTACAATGAGATACAATCTCACCTCGACATTACTGGCTAAATAATAATAGTAAAAAAAAATAGAAAGTAACAAATGCTGGAGAGGTTTCAGGGAGACTGGAGCTCTTATTCACTGCTGGTGGGAATGTAAAAAGGTACAACCATCTTGGAAAATGATATGCTGCCTCCTTAAAAAGCTAGAAATAGACATACCACACGATCCAGCAATTCTACTCCCAGGAATATATCCTAGAGAAATAAGAACCATCACACAAATAGACATATGCACACCCATGTTCATTTCAGCATTATTCATAATAGCAAAAAGATGGAAACAACCTAAGTGCCCATCAACAGAAGAATTGTTGTTATTCTTAGGTGCCATCAAGTCAGTTCTGACTCATAGTGACCCTGGGCACTGCCCTGTCCCATACCATCATCATAATTGTTGGTATGCTTGAGCCCACTGTTGCAGCCACTGTATCAATCCATCTTGTTGAGGATCTTCCTCTTTTTCCTCAAGTCTCTACTTTATAAAGGAAGCATGATGTCCTTCTCCTGGGACTGATCCCTCCTGACAACATGCCCAAAGTATGTGAAAAGCAGTCCCGTTATCCTTGCTTCCAAGGAGCATTCCGGTGTACTTCTTCCAAGACAGATTTGTTCGTTCTTTTGGGAGTCCATGGTATATTCAATATTCTTTGCCAGCTTAACAATTCAAAGGCATCAATTCTTCAGTCTTCGTTATTTGTTGTGCAGCTTTGCATGAATATGAGGTGATTGAAAACACCATGGCTTGAGTCAGGCGCACCTCAGTCCTCAAGGTGTCATTTTTGCTTTTGAACACTTTAAAGAGGTCTCTTGCAGTTGATTTGCCCAATGCAATGCATCTTTTGATTTCTCGACTGCTGCTTCTGTGGGTGTTGATTGTGGATGCAAGTAAAATGAAATCCTTGACAACATCAATCTTTTCTCCGTTTATCATGATGTTGCTTATTGGTCCAGTCGTGACGATTTTTGTTTTATTTTGAGATGTAATCCATACTGAAGGCTGTGGTCTTTGACCTTCATCAGTAAATGCTTCAAGTCCTCTTCCCTTTAGCAAAATAGTTGTGTCATCTGCATAATGCAGGTTGTTAATGAGTCTTCCTCTAATCCTGATGCCCCGTTCTTCTTCCTATAGTCCAGCTTCTTGGATTATTTGCTCAACGTACAGACGCAATAGGTATGGTGAAAGGATACAATCCTGATGCACACCTTCCTTGACTTTAAACCATGCAGTATCCCCTTATTTTGTTCAAACTACTGCCTCTTGGTCCATGTACAGATTCCTCATGAGCACAATTAAGTGTTCCAGAAGTCCCATTCTCTGCAACGGTATCAATAATTTGTTATGATCCACACAGTCGAATGCCTTAGCATAGCCAATAAAACACAGGTAAACATCTTTCCAGTATTCTCTACTTTCAGCCAAGATCCATCCGACATCAGCGATGATATCCCTGGTTTCACATCCTCTTCTAAATCTGGTTTGAATTTGTAGCAGTTCCCTGTGCAAATATTACTGCAGCCACTTTTGAATGATCTTCAGCAAAATTTTGCTTGCATGTGATATTAATGGGTGAAATACCATGGGTGGCCTTGCTGGTATTTGAATACCAGTAGCATAGCTTCCAGCATCACAGCAACACACAATCCCCCCCAGTACGACAAACTGGCAGACTCATGGTGGAACAGATGAATAGATAAACAAATCATGGTACATGCACACAATGGAATAGTACACAATGATGAAGAACAATGATGAATCCTCAAAACATCTCACAACGTGGATAAATCTGGAGGGCATTATTCTGAGTGAAAGAAGTTAATCACAAAAAGACAAATATCGTATGAGACCACTATTATTAAAACCCAAGAAAAGGTTTACATACAGAAAAAAAACAAACTTTGATGGTTACAAGGAGGGCAGGGATGAGAAGGGGAAATCACTAACTAGATAGTAGACATGTGTCAACTTCGGTGAAGGGAAAGACAACACATAGTATAGGGGAAGTCAACACAACTTCACCGAGGCAAGATCATAGAAGCTTCCTAGGCACATCTAAACACCCTGAGGGATCGAGCTACTGGGGACCAAGGTCTTGGGGGACATCTAGGTCAATTGTTACAACATAGTTCCGAATGAAAATGTTCTATATCCAACTTTGGTAAGTAGCATCTGGGTTCTTAAAAACTTTTGAGCAGCTATCTAAGATCTCTTGGTCCCATCTCATCTGGAGCAAAGGAGAATGAAGAAAACCAGACACTAGGAAAATATTAGCCCAAAGGACTAAAGGGCCACAAGTACCACATCCTCCACCATCCTCAGACGAGAAGAACTAGGTGGTGCCCAGCTACCACCACTGGCTGTTTTGACAGCGATCACAATAGAGGGCCCCAGACAAAGCAGTAGAAAAATATAGAACAAAATTCTAATTCGCAAAAATTGACTAGACTTATTGGTCTGACAGACTGAAGGAACCCCTGAGACTATGGCCCCCAGACACCCTGCTAACTCAGAACTAAAGCCACTCTCACAGTCCACCTTTCAGGCAAAGATTAGACAGGTCTATAAAACAAACGGTAGCACATGTGAGGAACGTGTTTCTTAGTTCAATCAAGTATAGGAGGCCAAATGGACAACACCTGCCCAAAGCCAAGACGAGAAGGCAGGAAGGGACAGGAAAACTGGACAAATGGACACAGGGAACTCGGTGTGGAAAGGGGGAGAGTGCTGACACATCATGGGAATTGCAACTAAGGTCACAAAACAACTTGTGTGTAAATTTTTGAATGAGAAACTAATTTGCGCTGTAAATTTTCACCTAAAACACAATTTTAAAAAAAGACTCCTGCCTCACACCTTCCCACTTCCAGTCCCACTCTCGAGGGGCAGTTGCTTTTATTTCTGTGGCCCTGGCTTCTTGAAGGTTTCTACATATGCTTTAAACGGTATTCATACACTTCAGGATTCACCACTTTAGAGCACAGTCTTTTTTATTGCTTCTTTAATGCACTTCAAATCAATTACTTTTACAAAAATACCTTTTAATTATAATTATCCCTTTAAAGTATAAAAATATGCATTATTAAAACATTAAAATGTATATAACAAGAATTACCATTTATTGAAAAAACCAGTTGCCATTGAGTCGATTCTTGATTCATAGCGACCTAATTTGTGTCAATATAGAACTGTGCGCTCCATAGGGTTTTTTGTTTGTTTTCATCAAGTTATCCGGTTATTTATTGTTGCATAATGACTCTTTTCAAAACGTAGTGGCCAAAACAACAGCAACTATTACATTATTATTTCTTATGGTTTGTGGGTTAACGGGCTCAGCCGATTGCTCTCCCTCAGGATCTCTCACGTAGTTGTAATCAAGGTGGTGGCTGCGGCTGGAGCTATTTTCGAGTTTTCCTCATTACCATGTCCGGAGGTTGAAACTGGCTCTTGGTTGGGACCTCGGTTGCAACCTTTCCTCCACAGGTTTTCAGTGGCTGATTTTCTAGAAGTAGATCACCAGGCTTTTCTCCCAAGGTCCCTCTGGGTGGGCTACAATCTTCTGGTTAGCAGTTGAGCACGTTAACTGTTCGTATCATGTAGAGATTCCATTTATTGATTTCTTACTTTATCCTAGGAAATGTATTAAGGACTTAATTACACTAAACTATATAGTCCTCACAATAAGCATGTGAAAGAAGGTACTACAGTTGTACTCCTTGGATAAATAAGGAAACTGAGGTTTTGGAAGATTCAGCAACTTTACTCAAAGACTGGTAAGTGGATCATGTTGGTCTGACTCTAAAATATATGTTTAACTCTTATATTATTCTGCCTTCTCATGAAAACCAAAAGAAGAAAATAAAAATAACTTCTAATTCCATAGCCCTCTTTGAAATTTTATTATTTATCCCTTCATTCTTTTTTTCTTGATCAAAAATGGAGTCAGAGTATACACTCTGTAGCATGCTGCTCACTTAAAAGTAGGTAGTGAATATTTTCTATGTCAGTAAGTATTCATCATTATATGATTTTAGTGGCTTAATGGATTTACTTTAACTATTCTTCTAGTGATAAATACCTGGCTTCATCCCAATTTTCTGCCTTTATGCTGAATAAACAAAAACTGTTGCTGAATTTGGGCACACACATAATTCGTTCCCTAAGAAAAATGCCTAGTAATATAATTTCTGGCAACACAATTTTTTTTTCCTTTTTTTTGCAGTTTTGAAACATACTGTTAAGCTTTCTTCTAAAATGTTTGCATCAACTTACTTTTCCACTACAATAGGGATGGGAAAACTCTTTCTCTAAAGGACTAAATAGTAAATATTTTAGGCTTTGTGGACCAAGAGTCAAAATCAAGGATATTATATAGGTGTTTATATAAGGGAGAGAGTACTGATTTTTATACATTTTTTTAATTGACAAAATTCAAAATACAATAATGATAACAATTGAGTACAAATTTTGGTAACACAAATATGCTAATAAGGAGAATGGAATTTTTTTTTATGGTAATGACATTTTGCTTAATTGGCTGTGGTAAGCAGAATAATAACCCTTTGAAGATCTCCACACCCTAATCACTGCATCTTTTGAATATGTTATATAGCAAAATGGATGTTGAAGATATAATTAAGGTTATGGACTTTAAAATAGTGAGAAAAAAAGAGTGAGATAATTCTGAATTATCCAGGTAGACCTAATATAATCACATGAGCACTTAAAACCAGAAAACTTTCTCAGGCTGGACTCAGAGAGATGTAGCAGAAGAAGTTGGAGAGATTAGAAACATGAGTGGGACTTAGCCTTTCTTGCTGGAGGGGTGCACATGGAAAGCATGAGAAGCAATGTGGGCAGCATCTAGGAGCAAATATTGGGCCCCAGCTAACATCCAGCAAGGAAAGAGGGTCTTAGTTCTATAACCACAAGGAACTGAATTTGGCCAACAAGCTGAATGCGCTAAGAAGCTTAATCATTTCCAGAACTTCTAAAAAGGAATGCAGCCCTTCTGATACCTTAATTTCAACCTTGTGAGGATCTAAGCAGAAGACACAGACCTCTTACCTACAAAACTGCCTAAGACAATAAGTGAAGGTTGTTTTAAGCCTCTAAATTGGTGGTAATTTGTCACAGCAGTGATAGAAAACTCATACTTTGGAGTTCAAAGTTGGTTTTCCCTATCATCAAAGTTGATTGCAAATGTCCATTTATTAATGTTGATCTGAAATGATTTTTTTCATGTTTCATCTATGAAGTGTCTTTACACAGATAGGTATTGCCAAATACTGATGACAATCTAGAAGCATATGATTGTAATTGAGTTTATTTACCTACGGCATTTATAGATACTATTAGATTCTCCTCTTGATATTTGCCTTTTAACATGTATGACAAAATCACTTCCAATTAAATATTAGGTGGAAGCTCCTCAACTGCACAGTTAAATTGATTTTGAAATATGTACGATTCCTTTGTACTTGAATCAGGGTAAGGGAAATGCTGCTGCAACTGTAGTTTTAGCTCAGAAAATATCTCACACAAATTTGTGTGGGAATGGAGATTTCACTATTGTTTTAAATATTGATTGTATGGGACATATAAAGCAGTTTGACATTACTTGTGATCCCAACATCAGTTGTCAAAATGATTTTACTACATTACATTTTATAAATGTTTTACCTTTCATAGTGTTCGTTAAGAAATGTCCAATCTGCCTCAAAAGCTAATTTCAAAGCTGCTCAGTGCTTGAATAGTGGTTGAGAGCAGTTTTTCTCATATTGAAAATTTTCCAGTGGGCCCTAAGCTCAAAATCTTGTATCTTATAATGGTTAAGTTCACAAGAGTGAATAAGTTCACTGTTGATACTAAAAAAAAAAAAAAAAAAAAAATACTACTGGCTCAATAATATGTGATAAAACCCGTTGCAGTCAAGTTGACTACGGCTCACAGCGACCCTATAGGACAGAGTAGAACTGCCCCATAGAGTTTCCAAGGAGTGCCCGGAAGCAGCTGCAGCACTTAACCACTACACCACCGGGGCTTCTTAATACATAATAATACATAATAGATCCAGATATTTCCCACAAAATACCTGCCTATGAATGATAAAATGAATAATCACAGACTTTAAATACTTCCCATTTTCACAAGCTTTGTAAAAATAAATAAAAAATGAGAAAAAAAATAAGTATTTTTCTGCTCCATACATTTTTACTACCATTGGTTGTAATGTATTTTAGCAGATTCCACTTGAGGTCGTACTAAATTAGTTCAAGTTCTTTAAAAATATTCTCGCCTGTAGTTTTTCCACACAGTTTATGCATAGAGGCTAATTCTTCCATCTTTTTAAACTCACCATTGACTCTTTGAACAAGCAACACCTTAGCAATATTGGTAACACCTACTGATGCATGAATAGCCAAGGAAAACCACTCAATATCATTTGTCTTGCTTTTTAATTGACTATTGATGTTGTTCCAACATTTTCAACTCTTCAAGAACTTTTCTTGTAAAAAGCTGATAGTATTAATTACTTGAACCAAGTACATTTCTTCAGCTCTGCAATAAATCACTTTTCAAATGCTTTTATTAAGTCACCATTGATAAATGGACTTCCTTGCTTAATTAATAAATGAGACACTTAGAAATTTACTTTGATTTCAGTCTCACCGTTCAAAAACACTCTTTTGAAGAAATTCTGTTGTGATGAGATATTCTGTTTTAAATTTTCCACTTTTTTCTGACTTGTTTTTCTGTGAGTTGGGAATGTGATGAATGCTTAGTCTGGTAATGTTATAGTTATTTTGTTCTTTTGCACAGATATAGTGTCACTGTTTACTAAACACAATATTTTGCTAACTAATTGGATAACAAAATAATTTACACTCCACTGTACCTTCAAACTGAAATACACAAAGTCTACCTTACTTTTCTTTTGACGTGATATACACTAAACAATAAAAAAAAAGTTGTAGTACAGCAATATACATGGCGCTAGAAATATTGTAAAATTTATAACTGCATCACTGTGATTCGTAGTGGACCAAGCAGCAACGCAAAACAATAAGAGTGCACCATGTGATCTCTTTCACAACTACTCAAAACTCTGCTATTATAATGTGAACACAGACATGTTGTTTTTGTTGTGCTGTTGATTCCAATTCATGGTGATGCTATGTTTTATTGAATAAAACTGCTCCATGGGGCTTTCTTAACTATAAACTTACTATAAGCAGATTGCCAAGCCTTTCTTCTGTGGTTCCTCTGGGTGGGTTAGAATCAACAACCTTTAGGTTACTAGTAGTCAAGTACAAAATGTTTGTGCCACTTAAGGACTTTGAACACAGCCATGATAAATATGTAAATGAATGAAGGTGGCTGTGTTCTAATAAAACTTTATGGATGCTGACATCTGAATTTCATATGCTCCAAATTATTATTTTTGTCTTTAACTTACTTCAATGATTTAAAATTTAAAGCTCATGTTTAGCTCATAGTCCACACAAAGCTGATAGCAGGATGGATTTGGTCTTTGGCTATAGTTTGCAGACCCCTACATTAGAAGGATATCCGTTAATTAAAAAAAAAAAAATCAAAATTTTTAAATAGATGAAATATCCATCATTTCTTCTTCTTTTTCTGGCTATACCTAAGTGGGAAATAGCAGGGCAGAATGGGGATTCTGGAGGTGAAAGGAGAAATACATATTCACTTATTTCTTAGAGCAAATCTGCTTACAAATGAACTAAAAATTCTATTTCTAATATGAGTAGGGGCAGTAAAGAAAATGAAAAGTTGCATTTAGATTTTTTCCCCCCTTATCTTCGCTTATTTGGGGGGAGGAGGGTGATTCAGAGAGTGTCTGTGGAGAAAAACCATCACATATATAAAAAGGAATAAAACATTCCCACCTTTTATCATTGCTGTGTGGTTTTAACAAAGGTTAAAATATGTCATAGCACACATATTGATATAAAAACAAATAACTTCTCAGTAAGGAATACCAGTGCAATTTTTTGATACATAACCCTCTTGGCTGCAATAAATTGAGAGTATCATCAATAGTTACATTTTATTTCAAAATCAAAATAAATTCTAGAATGGGCATGCTAGGTTATAAGATTTTCAACAAGGAAACCCAGGGTCATAGATTCCTTGCTATTTCTTATAAGAAGTTTTACAGGGTTGCATCTAGTGTTTAAAGTCCCTTTGAAAACCCTATGGAGCACATTTCTACCCTGACACACGTGGGCTGGCCATGAGTTGATACCCACTCAATGGTAACTGGTTAGTTGGTTATCTAGTGTTTGGTTGATTGGTCTGATAAAACAAAAAACAACAGTAGTCTTCATATGTTTTAGAACTCTCAACTCACAGCGTTTTGGTGTACCATACTTGGAATGGTGGGCCTCCTTAATAAGGACAGATGCATTTAGCATAGATTAACTGCTCAAGAATTATGTTGATTTGATTTCACAAAATCGAGTTCATGAAAATTCTCAGTTGCAAAATGGGTAAGTGATTTATAGTTTACAAGGCTTTCTTCTTTAAAAACCATTTGTCTTTTGGCCTTTGTTTGATGACTATCAATGGATTGTGAAGATAACTATGAAATAGATCAAGGAAAACAATGCATGAAACAAACACACATAAGTCTAGGTGATTGTGTATAAATGTGAATGTGAGTTGTTGAAGGTAGCTTTTTTTTTTTTTTTTATATAGCTGTAATCTGAGAATTAGCAAACTCCAGCTAAATCCAGCATATGCTGTAAGAATATCAAGTGTTTGAGGGACTAAAAGACTGGTTTTAGTGCAGTGGAAAGGTACCCGTTTCACAAAGTAAAAGGTAGCTGTCTTTTCTCCAAACACATAAGGCCTTGGCCAATTCTTTGCTTTGAAGCAATGTGAGGACCTATCACCCTGATGCAAGCTTGTTCTTTTGTGCCGTTGAGTTGATTCCAACCCACAGTGACCCTATAAGACAGGGTAGAATTGCTCCATAGGGTTTCCCAGCCTGTAATCTTTACGAGAGCAGATCACCAGGACTTTTCTTCCACGGGTGGGTTTGACCACTGACCTTTCAGTTAGCATCTGAGCTCTTAACCATCACACCACTAGAGGTCCTTGATGTAAGCTTGCACATATTGAAAACAAGGGAACTCTGATGTCAAAATGGAGTGAGATTGGTAGTAGTAAAGCTAGATAAGGTAGAAATTCCCAAAGGACTAATAGTAATTAAGTACTAATAATAGCAGGAAAATTTATAATGTGCTTATTCTAGGACAAATGTGGCTTTAAGGTGCTCTGAATATTATTTATTTAATCCTTTCCATAATGTTGAACTCAGACTCTGGGAAGTTATGGTCACTCTTTAAGTGACGGAGCTGTGTACAACATCAGTCTGTCCCCATAGGATGAAGAAGAATCACAACTAGCTATATCTACACAGAACATATTGTATTCCAATTGGAACATATTGATTCTATTGATTGGTAATAAAATGTTAACACATTTTATGTATTTAATCATATCATGATTATAAAAATAAACAATCACATTCATATAAAGCATGGTTGGAATTCAATGAAGAATCAACAGAAAGATGAACTAACACATAGATTACCGATTTAATTTTGGTACTCATTGACACAACCTCCATTGCTGAATTGTTTCCTTGTATGACTTGGTGTTTTTTTTTTCACTTAAATGTATATCCCTTTAAGCAGCTCTTTAATTACAGTAGGTATCTCACACAGCAGGTTGGGTAACCACTTTTCATGGTGACTGTATTCAGTGTGTGTTATCAGTTGACAAGAAATTCTTAGTCTCAATGTCGTAAATTGCAATTTTCTCATCACAGGTGTCCCATCTTATTTCTCCCATGTTGATTACAGCTGGTAATTATTTGTATGCTGCATGACTACATGATTCGTGTGCCTCTCTTCTCATTTATAATTGTTTTCCTTTTTCTTTAATGCTCTTTATCTGCCTTCTTTGATACAGAAGTTTATTTTGGTTGAATGGTCAATTTGATGTGTCCTTTAATGTCTCTTCACCGTTCTTCTATAGTTTTTCAGAGTTAGTTCACAAAATTCAGTCAATTTCAATACTTCTCAAAATACTAACCTCTGATTTAATAAATATTCAGACTCTATACTGTTATAAAAATCATTATAGTCTGTTTAAAGTTCAAAGTAAGCGATGTGTGTTTAATGTTAAAAATTCTAAACTTAATTATGATAATATTAAGTAAATATGCATTCAGAAATGTACATATTTCTTATAAACAGTCATTACCCATCTACCATCTTTTTGTATCAATATTTATATTTTAGCAAGTGTGGATTTCACATTGTAATTGGATGCTTGACTGGAGGGAAAGTCATTCCCAAGGAAGATTATGAAAACATTGCTCACCCATAAACAATAGTTGCTATCTGCTGGGCAGTTTACAGGCTACTTACTTCTAATCCTTACGGCAACTGTGCAAAGCAAATGTTCTTTGTGCCATTTTCCAGCAGATTCAGAGTGGTCATCCTGCTGAACTGGGATTTGCCTAATTCCTGTGATTTTCCTGCACATGCTGGAGGGAAACATCAGAAGAGGGAAATACAACTATTCCATGAGAAAATCGTGCTGCCAAGAGCTGCAGAATCCCCTGTCATCTCTCCCTGCGTGTGGCTGAGCACTCAATAATGCGCACAATAAGTGGTAATATAGGATGAGCATGCATAGCTAGTTGGAATCCATCAATGGCCAAATCACTAAAATAAGTCATGTGTAATATTCACAAACTGTCTCACTTTAGTCTTGAGTTGATTGGTTTATTCTTTAACAGAAGTCAAATCACAATAGTGTTTTTAGGCATTCTTTAAAAGAGAATGGTCCCAAAGTATTTAAAATATAGTTAATTCTACATGCTTTCGTTTACACCAAAGTTTTCAGGTGCACATTTATTATACAATAAAGTATCTAGCCTAAATAGTATTTCCATTAAAATGTCATTGAAAATCCCACAGTAAGCAATTTCTGATACTGTATTATGAAACTTTACCACCTCCTGCTGAACGGTCTCTAACAAAGCAAAAAGAAAAGGTTTTTTTTGGAATATGGGCAAAACAACCATAATTCAGGATAACTGAGGTGAGGAAAGGAGCCCTGGTGGCGCAGTGGTTAACAGCTACTGCTGCTAATCAAAAGTTCGAATCCACCAGTCCCTCCTTGGAAACCCTATGGGGCAGCTCCACTCTGTCCTATTGGGTTGCTATGAGTCAGAATCTACTTGACCACAAGGGGTTTGATTTGAGGTGAGGAAGACTATAAACAATGTTTATATTTAAGCACATTTTAGTCACTCAGTTTAACCTTTTTAACTCTTTATTGCTTTTAATCACTTTAGCCCCAAACAAAGGTACTATTTTTTTTCCCCGATATTTAACATCTGCTGATGGCAATAGCAAAAAATGAACTTATACAAGAGAAGTGCTACTAAAAATATGGACCTCAGTCAGGCAGACAGGTATCATCCGAGAGCTTGTTAGAAGTGCAAATCCTAAGGCACTGCCCCAGGCTCTGAAGCAGTATCTCTGGGGCTGGAGACCAGTAATCTTATCAAGCCCTCTAGGTGATTCTAATGAACACTAAATTCTAAGAAGCACTGTTATTGTTGGGTGCTGTTGATTTATTTTTGACTCATAGTGACTCTATGTGACAGAGCAGAACTGCCCCGTGGGGTTTCCTAGGCTGTAATCTTCATAAAAGCAGCTTGCCAGGTCTTTCTTCCGTGGAGCTGCTGGTTGGGTTCGAAATACCAACCTTTCAGTTAACAGGTGAGTGCTTGACGGTTTGCACAGCACTATTAAACATGAGGTCCTCAGACTGGCAGGATCAGCATCACTGAGTACAACATTGGGACCACACTCCAGGCCCAGTTATAATCTTGGACTACACCCAAGCTGTTATTGTTGTTGTTAGATGCCATCAGGCTGGTTTCAACTCATAGTGACTCTATGTACAAGGGAGTGAAACACCGCCCAGTCTTGTCTCATCCCACAATCACTGTTATGTTGGAGCCCATTTTTGAAGCCACTGTGTCAATCCATCTCCTTGAGGGTCTTCCTTTTTTTCACTGACCCTCTACTTTACCAATATGATGTTTTTCTCCAGAGACTGGTCCCTCCTTGATAACATGTCCAAAGTATGTGAGACAAAGTCTAGCCATCCTCACTTCTAAGGAGCATTCTGGCTGTACTTCTTCCAAAACAGATTTGTTCATTCGTCTGGCAGTCCAGGATATATTCAATATTTTTTGCCAACACCATAATTCAAAGGCATCAATTCTTCTACTCTGATCCTTGTTCAATGTCCAGCTTTTGCATGTATATGAGGCGGCTGAAAATATCATGGCTTGAGTCAGGCACACCTTAGTCTTCAAAGTCACATTTTGCTTTTTAACACTTTAAGGAGGTTTTTTTGCAGCACATTTGTCTTTTGATTTCTTGACTGCTGCTTCCATGGGTGTTGACTGTGGATCCAAGTAAAATGAAATCCTTCACAACTTCAGTCCTTTCCCCATTTATCATGATGTTGCTTATTGGTCTAGTTGTGAGAATTTTTGTTTTCTTTATGTTAAGGTGTAGTACTGAAGGCTGTGGTCTTTGATCTTCCTCAGTAAGTGCTTCAAGTCCTCTTCCCTTTCAGCAAGCAAGGTTGTGCTATCTGCATGTCACAGGTAGTTAATGAGTCTTCCTCTAATCCTGATGCTGTGTTCTTCTTCATGTAGCTCAGCTTCTCAGATTATTTGCTAAGCATGCAGACTGAATAAGTATGGTGAAAGAAGGCAAGCCTGGCACACACCTTTCTTGATTTTAAAAACCATGCAGGATCCTCTTGCTCTGTTGGAATGACTGCTTCTTGGTCTATGCATAGGTTCTGCATGAACACAATTAAGTGTTCTGGAATTCCCATTCTTCGAAATGTTATCCGTAATTTGTTATGATCTACACAGTCGAATGCCATTGCATGGTCAACAAAACACAGTGGGCTTTCTAGTATTCTCTGCTTTCAGCCAAGATCCATCTGACATCAGCAATATATCCCTTGTTTCATGTCCTCTTCTGAATCTGGTTTGAATTTCTGGCAGTTCCATGTCGATGTACTGCTGCAACTGCTTTTGAAGATTTTCAGCAAAATCTTACTTCTGTGTGATATTAATGATATTATTTGATAATTCCTACATTCTGTTGGATCGCCTTTCTTTGAAATGGGCACAAATATGGATCTCTTCCAGTCAAATGGGCAGGTAATTGTTTTCCAAATTTCTTGGCATAGAGGATTGAGCACTTTCAGCATTGCATCCGTTTATTGAAACATCTCAATGGGTATTCATTCTGTCAATTTCTGAAGCCTTGTTTTTTTGCCATTCCCTTCAGTGCAGCTTGGACTTCTTCCTTCAATACCATCAGTTCTTGACCATATGCCACCTCCTGAACTGGCTGAACATCAGCCAATTCTTTTTGGTACAATGACTCTGTGTATTTCTTCCATCTTTTTTTGATGTTTCCTGCTTTGTTTAATATCTTACCCATAGAATCCTTCAATATTGCAACTCGAGGCTTGAATTTTTTCTTCACATCTTTCAGCTTGAGAAATGCAGAACATGTTCTTCCCTTTTGGTTTTCTAACTGAAGGCCTTGCATATGTCATTATAATATTTTACTTTGTTTTCTAGAGCTGCCCTTTGAAATCTTCCTTTCAGCTCTTTTACTTCAACATTTCTTTCTTTCACTTTAGCTACTCTGTGTTCAAGACTAAGTTTCAGAGTCTCTTCTGACATTCATTCTGGTCTTTTGTTCTTTCCTGTCTTTTTAATGACCTTTTGCTTTCTTCATGTATGATGTCCTTGATGTCCTTCCACAACTCATGTGGTCTTTGGTTACTAGCATTCAATGCATCAAATATATTCATGAGATGGTCTCCAAATTCAGGTAGGATATACTTAAGGTTGTGTTTTTGTTCTCATGGACTTGTTTTAAATTTCTTCAGCTTCAAGTTGAACTTGCATATGAGAAATTAATAATCTGTTGTACAGTTGTCCCTTGCCTTGTTCTGACTGATGACAGTGAATTTTCCATTGTTTCTTTCCACAGATATAGTCAATTTGATTCCTGTTGTTTCTATCTGGTGAGGTCCATCTCTATAGTTCCCATTTATGTTGTTGAAAAAGGTATTTGTGATGAATAAGTCATCAGTCTTGCAAAATTCTATCGTGAAATCTCCAATGTCATTTCAATCACTGAGGCCATATTTTCTAACTACTGCTTCTTTGTTTCCAACTTTTGCATTCCAATCACTGTAATATCAACACATCTTGACTGAACATTTGATTAATTTCAGACTGTAGAATTTGGTAAAAATCTTCAGTTTCCTCATCTTTGGCATTTGTGGTTGGTTTATAAATTTGAGTAATAATTATATTAACTGGACTTCCTCTTTAGGCCTTTGGATAGTATCCTTTCACTGTCAGTTTTGCACTTCAGGATAGATCTTGAAATGTTCTTTTTGACAGTGAACATGATGCCATTCCTCTTCAATTTGTCCTTCCTGACATAGTAGACCATATGATTTTCTAACTTAATCCCTCAGACCCAAGCAGAAATTGTGTTTTATAAGATTTTCCAGGTGATTTGTTTTTTCATGTATGTATTTTTGGATAAGATCTCACAGGACAACTAACTCCAATATATTTCAACATCTTTCTTCTGTCCTAAAACTGTTAATGCTATTGGCTATGGTTCCTTTATTATCCCTAGGTGCTACAGTAGAGTACATACCAGCTCTTGCAATGTTGGTGTGCAATCCTCTTCCATTGGCCTTGCCAATGCTAGATGGTCCACTTTGTTCAAGCTCTTGGGTTAGGGCATTGAAAGCTTTTGCCAACGTGCAGCAAGAGGGTACGTTACCCCTCGTCAGTCAGTACTGAGACTAGAATTAATTTAAAAGATAATAAGCTATGGTGAAGGAAGCATTGGGCTGCAATTCAGCCCTGGTATAACTATATATTAGCTGTGATTTTGGACAGTCTGTTTACCTCTCTGAGTCTCAGTTTCTTCATCTCTAAAATGAGAAACATGGCAACAATCATTTGTAGGCTGTCTTGAAATACAGATCAATCATTTCAGTTACTTAGGTGACCAAAACAGGGGCATCAAGCAGGTTTGCTTTGGAATGAAGAAAGAAGACAAGCGAGAAAAGGTTTAGCACAAAGAGGAAGCCACTGGGCATGCACTGTGGAAACAGGTGCCCTGGGATACCACCAACTCCTCTTCTGGTGCACATGAATGGGCCTTAAGGCCAGCAAGGCAAGATCTTTTCATGGAATCTCTTCCCCGAGGACTAGTACTTGCTTATATATTATCACCTTCTTGTTTGAATTTCAGGAATATCTGCGCTCACCACTTACCATGATTATCTGCTCCAATTGAGGAATTCTTGTCATCCTTTTCCTCTTTATGGAGTTACACTGGGCACAGGCAGAGCTGGGGATGCCACTGACAGCAGCTATCCCCAGGCTCAACAGACTTCCCTGGCATGCTTCATTTAATAAAAATAGTCTTTGGCACTAGCATAAAACCTTTCATCCTTGAGTCTTAAATTATTCCACAAATATTGATTCTTGCGGAGTTCCTGCAAGGCACATATTATAGAGTTACAGATTCATGGAGGCTTGGAGATGAAAGGAACTTCAGAGATTCTCTACCTCAAATTCCTTCATTTTTCAGGTGAAGAAATTCAATTCTCAAAAGTTGAAATGACTTGGCCAGGCACTTTTCTTTTTGTAAGTATGAATTCAAGACAGTTAAGTGAATCACTCGAAGCTATGGAGTGCGTTTTTAATTTTTGCAAAAATTAAACTTTAAATTTTATTTCCTAGGTATTTGGGGAAAGTTTTGTCTATTTTTTGCAGAAAAAACTAAGGGTTGAGGGAATGGGCAGATAGGTTTGCAAAACCCATCAGTGAATAATGACATTTACAGTAGATCAAAGCACTGTATCAGTGAGCAGAAGAAAGCAGTGTTATTTTTACTTACTTAATTTCAAAGCTAGAAGATGGGAAAAATTGCTGGAAAAGATTCCCTCTTTACAACCACTTTACAACCACTCCTCTCATTGTAAATCCTAGATTCAACCATCTCTGTGTCATTGTCACCTTGTGGTGTAATGAATTACTTACTTAATAATTGTGTGACTCACACACAATTATTGAGTGGGACTATGCCAATAAGGTATATGGAACTTACAATGGTTGGGGTTATGTGTCAACTTGGCTAGGCCATGATTCCCAATATTGTATAGTTATCCTCCATTTTATGTGTTGTGGATCCTGACCTCTACATGTTGATGAGGCAAGATTGGTGTAGGGTGTGTCTTGGGTCACAGTCTCACAGGAGGACATGACTCAAGTCCCACACATATTCATGTTACACCTTTCCCTGGGACGTGGCCTGCATCTAAGGCATATATTTGTAGATGACCTGCATCTAAAGTATACATGTGTAGATGACCTCTCTGCATCTGGATCCGTGGCCAGTTCATGATCAACTGACCGCTTGTTCTTGGGACTTGAGCAAGAGGTCTGTTGTCTGACCTACCTGTTCTGGGATTTGCTGGCCTCCACAGCCCCGTGGGCCAGCGGCCTATTGTCTGCCCTGATTTGCCAGCTTCTGCACCTTTATAAGCCAGCAGCCTGTGGTCTGAACTACTGGTTTGGGTTTGTCAGCCCCTGCAGCCACTTGGGTCGGGAGAAGCCTATGCCTGACCCACAGATTTGGGACTTGCCAGTCTCCACAAACACATGAATCATTTCCTTATATGGTTTGTGAGTTCTGTGAGACATTGCAGCAAATTAGGGAACCCAAAGACAGGGGAGAGGCAGAAGTAGCAAGGAGAGAGGGAGTAGTTGATGTTAGAGATGTTGGAGTGGTAGAGCGATCTGGAAACATTGGACATTTGGGACATCTTTAACCTCTGCCTCATAGGAATCAGCTTTGTGCTGATACTTATAAAATAAATTATTTGTTTACACCTCCTTCTTCTACCACCACATTAATAACTTCAAAGGAAGAAGAAATTTGGGAGAAGGAGAAGAAACTGACAATCAAAAGACCTGCTGGGTCATGAGGGTTAATGAAAAGACTGCCATGTAAGCAGAAGCATCTGTTCAGAGAAGGGAGAATGGCACAAAAGCTGTGGAAATAATGCTATTTATTGAGCAGCCTTTGGGTGCAAGGCATTTTGAAAAATTCAAAGCTGCTGTCTGAGAGTTCAGGGTCAACAGGAAAGATAGACCTATGCATACTGAACCCTACCACAAAGTTGATGAGACTAAATGTGTAGTAACTAGGCAAAGGAGTGCTATGTGAGCACATGGAATAGAGAAAGGAATTCAGAATAGATGGATTTGGGGAAATTCCTGGACGAATTTGAGGTTTAGCCTAGAAAGATGGTTGACAAAAGAGATTGATAGTGAAAGGGTATTTCAGAAAAAAGGCATATCTGCAACCTGAGGTGTCATATTCTTTCTCTGGAAGACAAAGACAAATAGAAGTCGTCCCAGGGATAAATAACAGTATTATGGTGGAGCCAGGGACTAATGTGTAAAGGATAATGCAAAGAAATGAGGCTATGAATCATGACTGGTGACGGTGAGTAGATTTCAGTTGAGGAAACTTATTTGGATAATTTGGGAGGATTTCAGTGCTGTGTTGATGGGCAAAGTGAAGAAAGGGGAAATAAGGTTACATTACAGAGAAAATTGAGAAATATTGAGATCATTAGAAGACAAGGGAATCTTCAAAGGCTCCATTGAAAGCTGTGTAATACAATCAACTGAGGACAGCATAGACAAAACATTAGAAGACATATGGATTTGACCATGCCATAAAATGATTTCCCTCTCTAAATTCTTTTGTTGTTGTTATTGTACTTTAGGTGAAGATTTAGAGAGCAAACTAATTTCTCATTGAACAATTGTGACACATATTGTTTTTTGACATTGGTTGCGAACCCCACAACATGTCAACACTTTCCTATTCTCAACTTTGGGTTCACCATTACCAGCTTTCCTGTCCCCTCCTGCCTTCTCTGCATTGCCCCATGGCTGGTGTGCCCATTTAGTCTTATCTTGTTTTATGGGCCTATCTGGCCTTTGGCTGAATGGTGAACTCAGGAGTGACTTCATTACTGAGCTAAAAGGGTGTCTGGGGGCCATACTCAGGGTTTCTCCAGTCTCTGTCAGACCAGTAAATCTGGTCTTTTTTTTTGTGAGTTAGAATTTTGTTCTATATTTTTCTCCAACTCTGTCCAGGACCCTCTATTGTGTTCCCTGTCAGAGCAGTCAGTGGTGGTAGCCAGGCATCATCTAGTTGTGCTGAACTCAGACTGGTGCACGCTGTGGTACTTGTGGTCCATCAGTCCTCCGGACTAATCTTTCTCTTGTCTTTGGTTTCCTTCATTCTCCCTTGTTCCAGGCGGGGTGAGACCAGTGGATTATCTTAGATGGCTACTCACAAGCTTTTAAGACCCCAGATGCTACTTGCCAAAGTAGAATCCCTCTGGAAATTCTTGAGGTTTGCTTCTTTAATTCTTCTTTTCCAAAAAATGTGTTTAAATCTTGAAGTGCATATTTCAAAAACCACACAATGGAAGAGCTGTGACTGAATATCTGAGATTATGAGGAAGGGTTAGGGTAGTATGATAAACTATGTAGATGATGGTAACATTTTAAGATCACAGATAAATATGGTATATCATCAATATTGCAGCAGGTTAGAGCAAGAAGGTATTTTTAAATTTAAGACCCTCCTATTACAGATGAAAAAATGTAGGCCAAAGAGGTTGAGTGACTTGCCCAAGGTCAAAGACTTGAACAGCATTTCTCCCTCCATCCCTGAATACTCTGATGATTTGTAGATATGTTTATATGACTGTCTGGTATCTCTCTTCGGAAGTCAGACAGGCATATCAAATTCAACATGTCCAAGTATATCACATCTTTCAGTTGCCAACCTAGTCTTCTGCCTGTATTCTTTATCACATAGGGAAACCTATATCTCAAGAAGGAAACCTGCATGTTATGGTAGACTCTGCTCTTTCATCTTACTGTTACTTATAAAAAAAAAAAAAACTTTTTATACCAGCCTAAAATCGGAGGACATACCCAGACAAATCTTTTAAGATAAACAATAAATATTCCCTTCTTTAAAATATTTAATCCATTAACATGCCTAAATAATTTCACCTTCTTTATCAACAAGTGTGTGAAGTGTGATGTAATATTTTATTTTCCATTTTGCAGATGATAATATGAGGTAAGTTTCAAAATCACTATGTAAATCAATGCCACAGTTGGGATCCGAGTACAGGCATACTGACAACAGGTCCAAGGTCTTTCCCACTCTACCAATAGATTGCAAGAATAGTCCATGTGCCATAGAGTTATAACAGTTACACACACACACACACACACACAATGGAATAAGTTTCCTGTCCTTCAGGAATAAGAGATGCCCTGTAGCAGATAGGCATGTCTTAGGTTCCAAGTTAGTCTGGGATCTTCAAGAAAGTGTTTGCCAAGACTCCTCTATACTCTGGGTGTAGATAGATTTTTCATCATCCATATTATTTCTTTTCTCTTTTACACTACTTTATTAAAGTGTAATGGGCATACAAGAAAATACCCATGTGTAAAATGTACAATTTGATGTTTTGACACATTTGTTCACTTATGAAACCATTGCCAAAAGTTTCCCCAAAGTTTCCTCATGCCTCTTTGAAATGTCCCTTACCCTGTCTCCAATCCCAACCAGTCACTGATCTGTTTTTTCTCCCTATAGAGTAGTTCTCTTTTTTGAAAATTTATATAAATGGAATCATGCATAATGTACCCTTTTTTTTTTTTTTGGCTGGCATCTTTCATTCAATAAAATTATTTTGAGGCTTAATCAGGTTATTGTGTGTATCAATAGTTTATTCCTTTTTATTGCCAAGTATTATTCCATTGTATAAATTGACACAATTTATTTATCCACTCATCTGTTGGTGGATATTTGGGTTGCTCCCAATTTTTGGCTATTTTTTTTTCTTACTATGTTATTAAGTGATGCCAAATGCAGAAGAGGGGAAAGACTATTATCACACTTTGCAGTAATCCACTGACAACCTTTTTGGGGAGATTAAATAGACAAATTGAATCAATGTGCCTCAAAAGTGATTCTGGAGAAAATAATGTAGAGTCACAGTAATAATTTTTAATGATTCCAAAGAAAACCATATAATTCCATCATTTCAGTAAATATTTAAATTAGAAAAAAGTAATCTAAACTATTTTTATGTAATTTAATAACTATTTCTTATTGGTACCGGGCAAGGCTATAAAAAAACAAAAATCAATACAATGTGGTCCCTTCTCTCTAGAGGGGAACATTCCGTGTACATGTATATAAGCAAATGAATTATAAGATATCCTAAATTTTATAATACAATTATGATCAGAATATAGTAGAAGTACAGAACAGGAAAGGAATTAATTACCTGAGGGTGGAGGAAGTGACTTTTCCATTGTTTTTTAAAGAAGTCAGAGAAAGGAATGTGGAGATTCAATATGGAAGAAATATATGCAAAGGCACTTGAGGGATGACTCAAAGTTCATTGTTTTGGGAGAAGAGAGTAAGCATGGGAGGATGTTGAAAGATGAACTAAAGACAATATGGAAATATTTTTTGGGACTTGAATGCTACCCTGGAGAATTTAGATACCAAGGAACCATAAGAATTTCTAAGTATGCAAATATTAAAAAAAAAAAAAACCCACTGCCATCGAGTCAATTTTGACTCATATTGGCCCCATAGGACAGAGTAAAACTGCTTCATAGGTTTCCAAGGAGAGGCTAGAGGATTTGAACTGCCAGCCTTTTGGTTAGCAGTCATAGCACGCCATAGCTCTTAACCACTGTGCCACAAACTAATATATATAGGGCCCTGGTGGCTGTTAACCGTAAGGTCAGCAGTTCAAATCCACCAGCTGCTCCTTGGAAACCCTATGGGACAATTCTACTCTGTCCTGTAGGGTTGCTATGAGTTGGAATCAACTCGACGGCAGTGGGTTTTGGGTATATAGGCATGTATATACACATATGCATATACATATTAGTTTTATACTGACTATATATTACTATATATATTTCATACTCTCTCTTTCTGTATATATATATAAACCAAAACAAACCAAACCTGTTGCCGTCAAGTCGGTTCTGACTCATGGCGACCCTATAGGACAGAATAGAACTGCCCCATAGAGTTTCCAAGGAGCACCTGGTGGATTTGAACTGCTGACCCTTTGGTTAGCAGCTGTAGCACTTAACCACTGTGCAACCAGGGTTTATATATGTATACCTGTACCCCTCGCCATTGAGTTGATTCTGAATCACAACAACCCTAAAGGACAGAGCAGAACTGCCCAATAGGGTTTCCAAGACTATAATCTTTATGAAAACAGGCTGCCATCTCTTTCTCCCACAGAGTGACTGGTGGGTTCAAACTGCCAATCTTTAGTTTAGCAGACAAGTGCGTAACCATTGTACCACCAGTTCTTCATATATAGCAACAGACAAGTAAAAATAAATAAATACACTAAAATAATCAGTGCAAAAATAATTAACTGATTCAAGATTTGTCTTTCACAACTGATAATTTTGGAGGTATATAAACAAATTGGTATAACAGTGCAACTAAAAATCTCCATAATTTTATTCCATGCAAAAATGATTTTTTGCTTGTAAACCTAACTTAACATGTGATAACTAGGTAAGTCATGAATTTATACTTTTTTGTTATTTAATTTAAAGTTTCCATAATAACATATTACCATAAAGACTCCCTAGTAAAATACTGACTAAACTTAGCTTCCTCGTGGGAAATAAAGACTTGTAAAATTTAAAAGTGCTTGAGAAGTGCAAGAACAGTTTAAAAAGAAATGGTTCTTAATAGATTTAAATTAAGAAAATAGCATTTAAAAGAAAAGAAAATAATTAACATATCTCTTTGAGATGTACCCAGTAGAAAACTTGTATCTGGACCAATGTTTTAAGTGGAGTTGGTTGTTATTTTTCTTTAGCCTTGAAATTCCCACAAAGTTCTGATATATCCAATGTTCATATCTATTGTCTTAGTATGCCAGGTAGAGTGTTGTAGTTCCAGTATGTATTCGGGTGTTGGGAGGGTTTGAGTTTAGCACAGGCAATGACAATTATTTGTTGGGTAACTTTAAGCGAGTTATTTGCCCTCTCTAAAACTCAATTTTCCCAAAATGGGAATAATAACAGTATCCAAATCATAGGATAGGATTATTGCAATGTATAGGTGAAACAATTATTCTAAAATACTTAACACAATGTTTTACATACAGAGAACCTCACTAAAAATTAGATATTATTGTTGTTGTTATCTAGACATATCGATGACTGAAAAGGCCAGTGTGAGACTTTTTCATGCTGAATATGTCTATGGCTCTATGGAAAAAGTACCACATTGGAGAACAGAAAAACAGGTTTTTGCCACAACCTTGACATTAATGAGCTGTGTGACCCTGGAGGAGTAATATGATGTCTCTTAGATTTTTTCATCTATAAAAATGAAAGGACTGGACTATATGCTTGATTTGAAAAGTATACTTTGAGGTGTCATAGTAATTCAAGGAATTCCCTAGTTAATGGTCAATGAATGGGAGAAAATGGGGAGGTGATAAGATGGAGCACAACTATCTCTACATTTGCTTCAACCAGAATATCCTAGCTAATTTATGGTTTAGTTTTGAGTCTCCTAGAAGAATTTTCCTTGAACAGAGCATCCCACAGCTATGTAAATTTGAAAACCACTAGATTTTGTGATTTCTAAGTTTCCTTAGGAACTTTTCATCTCTACCATGTTTATACTCAAGAAAGGTTTTGGATGCTGTTAATCTGATTCAGAGCTTATAAGTAGTCAAAAATAGTTGCAAAACTATAGAGGTAAAGGAAACTTGGAAATCATGAAATTTAGTTGTCTTCAAACTTACATAGCTATGGGATACTCTGTTCAAAATAACTATTTACTGTTAGCATGGAGAAATTCATATGAGATGTAATAAATATAATGCTTAGCAGTTTAACATATGTCACTTAATTTAATCCTTATAAAAACCTTATAAAAGTGTCATGACCCCATTTGAAGGACCAAAAATTGAGACTCAATAAGTTTAAAACATATTGCAATTAAAGAGTGGATTTGGAATTTAAAGTAAAATATAGCTAACTTCAAATGTCATGCTTGTTCCTATACACTTAATAATACACTAACAAAAAAGCCAATAATAGAGTAAGAAATATTCCAAGTGCCGTTAAATCATTTTTATGTGATCCACATTGGGCTCTTGAATTTTTGAGCACTTACTCTATGTCTGTCTGGCACCTTGGAGTTTATAAAGATAAGTAGGACAAAGCCCCTACCCTCTAAGGACTCATAACCTAGCCAGGGAGAGAGGTCCTTAATAGCAAGCTATTATAAGAGTGATAGAGGTATATGGTACAGTCTAGGTTTGCTGGGGGTGGGGAGGATAAAATCAAAGAGATCGTCAATACAGAAATATAGTTCATTTACAAATGGTAAAGGTTCAACTTTCTGGATATATGTGGAACAGAGTGAGTGAGCCTGACCAAGCCCTGAAGCAGGAAAAAGAGGGTGAACTGGTCTCTTAAAATCAACTTAAGAAGGAGAAGGTAGTGGAGGGCAGAAAATAGATTACATAAATCCATTCTTAGTAGCCAAGTTCTTGTATATTATCTGTCACACAAAAGCAGCCAGGTCTTATCACCCTGGCAAAAATGACCTGTATCCCTTTGTAAGGTTTCTAGCTCTAATTACTCAAACAATCTCAGACATTAGGAAAAACCCTGGACCAAACAACCACTGAGGCCATCTTCAGCCCTCGTTAAGATTATGGTTCTCCACCAGAAAACAACTGCAGTAAGAAAAAAAAAATTCTGATGCCAGGTATAAAAAGCAAACATATAAGTTGCTTTAGATTAAAAAAAAAAAAAAAAAAGTGAAATAAGTACAGACTAAGTGGATTGATAAAGTAACTGGGATTTCATGAATATGATAGTACAGTATTACTTATCCAAATTATGCTTATGTTTGATACTATCTATCACCACTTGGTACTTGTAAAAGAGACAGTGATCTTGTCAACAAAAAGCCTTTCTGGATTTTGTTACCTCTGAAGCTGTTCACATCTTATTTAAGTAGTTAAGGGGAAAAGTAGAATCAAGTAATGGAAATAATTGCTATCAAGCCTAAGATATAGCTAAAAATTAGAAGCGAAATTAAGAATTGGACAATAAAAATGGAGCCATTGAAGTAGCCCAGTAAACAGCATATTGTACCTTATGTTCTTTTTGAAGACTTAAGGGCCTAGGTACAGATTTCTTAAAATGAAAACAAATTATGTTCCTCTAAAACAATTTGCTTCATATTAAATAGCATTTCAGCTTTTTTTTTTTTTTTTCCCTGGAATTGGTGTGACCAAGAAGCTTATTTATCTTCCTTTCATTTGAGAAGCTGCTTCCTTTCTGGCAGTAGTGAAGCTGGCATAGCTGATGCAGACATAGTCCAGATTTCTAATGCACACTTGGAGAGGGTTTTTCAAACTGCAGGATGTCTGAAGAGCGGCTGCCAGTCTGCACCATTCCAGTCCTTAAAGGGACACCTACTTTAAGGGTCAGGAGTCGCTATCATGACTGAACATGTAGTAAGGGGCTTCCATAAAAAGTGGGCTTTCTAGATACCCCTGGAAATTCTGCTCTTCTGAAACTTGGTATCATGACTATTTGCACTTTGTTTCATGGAGGTGGCCCAACTCTGCTTGTTTCTCTTCCACTCCATGCAATGGATATAGGGCGTCGCTTACAAAGGATAACAGGAACATGAGATAGATATGAAAGGCATCTTAGCTGAAAAGGAAAACCATTGGAATGGAGATGAAGGAAACAAATTCTAAGCATAATCTCTGCCAACTAACACAGAACCCAAGAGCAAACCACCTGCTTTCAGCCATGATTGCCTCACCATAATAGAAACAATGCACTTTTGGATCCATAACAAAAGGTAAAGAATTATTGCATGAGGTACAGGACAAAGAGTCCCAATGCTCAGTTCTGTCACTACCTCACTGCATGTCCCAATGCAAACACCTTGGCTTCTCTGAGCTTCATTCTCCTTGATGAGGGACCTTTGAGGTTCTTTCTACTTCTAAAGTCGTAGGATAGTACAGTATTACTGCTATTTATTTTTAAACATGCTCTAATTATCAGGGAGCTCTGGGGGCACAGCAGTTAAGAGCTCAGCTGCTAACCAAAAGGTCGGCAGTTCAAATCTACCAACTGGTCCTTGAAAACACTGTGTGGCAGTTCTACTCTGTTCCTATAGGGTTTCTGTGAGTCAGAATCGACTGGATGGCCAAAGGGTTTCTAATTATCAGAGAGATAATGAATATTAAACAGTATGCTCTTCAAAGGAAAGACATTTTAAATGTGAATACCAATGTATACACATAAACGACGCCCACAACAGAAGCTATTTTCTATGTGGGATTTTAATGTTTATTGATGTTATAATTATATGATATTTTCAATCTCTGATCTATGTAAATTCATTGCTTTTTATTCTAAAGATATCTATAACACAATTTTGCCAATTTAAGATTTTTCACATGTAAAATTTAATGACACTAATTACATTAATCATGCTGTGTAGCTATCATCAATATTCCATTGCCAAATTTTCCATCGTCATAAACAGAAACTCAATTTTTACTGCTGAAGAGACACAGGTACACTTCTAATCTCTGACTCCAATGATGACTTATAGTTGGAAGTTCAGATGTGAAACTGTCTGAAGTTTCCTGAGAGGCACGGATCTCAAGGCACGGAGGCAATGCTAGCTGGTCACTGGTGACGGCACTGTGTTTTCTGTATTCTTGACTCAGTGTATTGATGCACGGAATAAATTTATAGTTAAACATAATAGCACAACATAATAGACCCTTAGGTTTATAAGTCATCTCAAGGATCATCTGGTAAAATTCTTATTCAGCATTCGATTATCTCCTCACAAACAAAAAAAACCCAAACCCTTTGCTGTCGAGTCGATTCTGACTCACTGCGACCTCCCATAGTCTCCTAAACTGCCATCCTATATTCAGGATAGTTTCCAAAATATTCTAAGGTTCTACAGCACAGCATGGAGGCTTCGATGGTGTGGTATCCTCTGGAGATGGGTCTGGAGTGATACTGCTACACATCTCACCTTGCAGGACAAGTCCCATATTTCAGTGTTGTACCCCAAGTCTAATTCTTTTTGGTATAATGACTGTGTATTCCTTCCATCTTTTTTTGATGCTTCCGGCGTCATTCAATATTTTCCCCATAGAATCCTTCACTATTGCAACTCAAGGCTTGAATTTTTTCTTCAGTTCTTTTAGCTTGAGAAATGCCAAGTGTGTTCTTCCCTTTTGGTTTTCTATCTCCAGCTCTTTGCATATGTCATTATAATACTTTACTTCGTCTCCTCCAGCCGCCCTTTGAAATCTTCTGTTCAGTTCTTTTACTTCATCAATTCTTCCTTTTGCTTTAGCTGCTCAACATTCGTGAGCAAGTTTCTGAGTGTCCTCTGACATCCATCTTGGTCTTTTCATTCTTTTCCGTCTTTTCAATGACCTCTTGCTTTCTTCGTGTATGATGTTCTCGATGTCATTCCACAACTTGTCTGGTCTTCAGTCACTAGTGTTCAATGCATCAAATCTATTCTTGAGATGGTCTCTAAATTCAGGTGGGATGCACTCAAGCTCATGTTTTGGCTCTCGTGGACTTCCTTTGATTTTCTTCAGATTCAGCTTGAACTTGCATATGAGCAATTGATGGTCTGTTCCACATTCAGCCCCTAGCCTTGTTCTGACAGATGATATTGAGGTTTTCCATCATCTCTTCCCACAGATGTAGTCAATTTGATTCCTGTGTGTCCCATCTGGTGAGGTCCATGTGTATAGTTGCCATTTATGTTGGTGAAAGAAGGTATTTTCAATGAAGGAGTCGGTCTTGCAAAATTCTATCATTTACTCTGCAGCACTGTTTCTATCACGAAGGCCATATTTTCCAACTACCGATCCTTCTTCTTTGTTTCCAACTTTCACATTCCAATCACCAGTAATTATCAATGCATCCTGATTGCATGTTCAATCAATTTCAGACTGCAGAGCCTGATAAAAATCTTCTATTTCTTCATCTTTGACCAGGTGGAGGAATACACAGAGTCATTATACCAAAAAGAATTAGTGGATGTTCAAGCATTTCAACAGGTACCATATGATCAGGAACCAATGGTACTGAAGGAAGAAGTCTAAGCTGCTCTGAAGGCACTGGTGAAAAACAAGGCTCCAGGAATTAATGGAATATCAATTGAGATGTTTCAACAAATGGATGAGGCACTGGAGGTGCTTACTCATTTATGCCAAGAAATATGGAAGACAGCTTCCTGGCCAATTGACTGGAAGAGATCCATATTTATTCCTATTCCCGAAAAAGGTGATCCAACCAAATGCGGAAATTACAGAACAATACCACTAATATCACACGCAAGCAAAATTTTGCTGAAGATCATTCAAAAATGGCTGCAGCAGTATATCGAAAGGGAACTGCCAGAAACTCAGGCTGGTTTCAGAAGAGGATGTGGAACCAGGGATATCATTGGATATGGGATATCAGATGGATCCTGGCTGAAAGCAGAGAATACCAGAACGATGTTTACCTGTGTTTTATTGACTGTGCAAAGGCATTCGACTATGTGGATCATAACAACTTATGGATAACATTGCAAAGAATGGGATTTCCAGAACACTTAATTGTACTCATGAGGGACCTTTACATAGATCAAGAGGCAGTTGTTCGGACAGAATAAGGGGGTACTGATTAGTTTAAAGTCAGGAAAGATGTGCGTCAGGGTTGTATCCTTTCACCATACCTATTCAATCTGCATGTTGAGCAAATAATCTGAGAAGCTGGACTATATGAAGGAGAACAGGGCATCAGGATTGGAGGAAGACTCATTAACAACCTGCGCTATGCAGGTGACACAACCTTGCTTGCTGAAAGTAGAAAAAGACTTGAAGCACTTACTAATGAATATCGGAGACCACAGCCTTTAGTATGGCTTGCACCTCAACATAAAGAAAAGAAAAATACTCACAACTGGACCAATGAGCAACAACATGACAAATGGAGAAAAGATCGAAGTCATCAAGGATTTCATTTTACTTGGATCCACGATCAACAGCCATGGAAGCAGCAGTCAAGAAATCAAACAATACATTGCATTGGGTAAATCTGCTGTGAAGGGGCTCTTTAAAGTGTTGAAAAGCAAGGATGTCACCTTGAAGACCAAGGTGTGTCTGACCCAAGCCATGGTATTTTCAGTTGCATCATATGCATGTGAAAGCTGGACAATGAATAAGGAAGACAGAAGAAGAATTGACGCTTTTGAATTGTGGTATTGGTGAAGAACATTGAATATGCCATGGACTGTCAAAAGAATGAACAAATCTGTCTTTGAAGAACAACCAGACTGCTGCTTAGAAGCAAGGATGGTGAGACTGCCTTTTACATACTTTGGACATGTTGTCAGGAGGGATCAGTTCCTGAAGAAAGACATCATGCTTGGCAAAGTACAGGGTCAGCGGAAAAGAGGAAGACCCTTAATGACGTGGATTGACACAGTGGCTGCAACAATGAGCTCATGCATAGCAACGATTGTAAGGATGGCTCAGGACCAGGCAGTGTTTCGTTCTGTTGTGCCTAGGGTCGCAATGAGTCAGAACCAATTCAATGGCACCTAACAACAACAACTCCAAGTCTAATTACAATTCATGCATATAGGTCCACCACTTAAACCCAGAATGTCCCTGCATCTTCTCCTAGATTTGGAACCCTGATTTTATACTTGTCTGCTTTCAAAGTTTTCTTCCATTGAACATTGTGATTATATTCTCTGATAAGTTAACGTTGCCTGATTACTTAGGGTTTTCAAGAGTGTCATTTCAGTTTCTTTGCTTTGTTTTTGGATTTATTTCTCTAGGCAGCAAGAACCTTCTCTATACTCTGATGGTCTCTTATGCACCTTATCAAATGGCTCCCACCTATTATACTCTCTAGATTAAGGCACTATCATGGTTGGACTTACACTCAACACATTATATTGATAGATGAAACAAATACAAAGTTAAATATAATAGATATTATCATAGATTCTCAGGTCATTGTAGCATTTCATGAATCATCTGATTAAATCCTTATTTATTACTTGAATCTTTCCGCCCACATCCCTCTAAGAGATCATTCATCCTATATTTAAAATGTTCCTATGAATTCCCTAAAGTTCTGTGATCCAACCCATAATCTTTGTCTCTACAAAAAAGTTTATTTTTGGGTGTCCCAACTTTTTTGGATTCCATATTATAATTCTTTTAGGGCAGCAACTACTTTGTTGCTTTATTTGTTTCTAGGCTTTGCTATGAATAAAGCTTTTGGAAGTAGGTGTTCTGATGCAGAACTTAGAATACAGACTGTTTTTACACAGATTTAATATACCCCAGAGTTTTCAGGTGCATATTTACTATGCAAGCAAGTGTTTAGCATAAGTAGTTTTTCTATTAGCAAACACATTGTAGATACCCCAATAAGAAATTTCTATTAGTTGCTATATAAAGGAAGCTCAGAGTCACATGATGGTTTGATGATCGTGAACTGCAAGGTAAATCTGGATAAACACACTATTATTCAGGATAAATGTAGCCAGGGAGAGCACAGTTAAAACAAAAAATTGTTGGTACATAGCTTATAAAACTGAAAATAACCTGGAACTTTTAAACCTTAGATGATATTCACATGGAAGGTGAATGAGGTGATACGAAGCATGCTAAAGTTTTTGTTGCATGTAGAATTAGATGCAGATATTGAAAATGTTTAGATACAAATAGAAAAATGAATGAAAATGTGTATTAAGCTGTCATATCATTAAAATGGTGATTACCAAAAGAAAGGAAAAAAAAAAAACCCATTGCCAACGAGTTGATTCTGACCCACCAAGACCCAAAAGGACAGAGCAGAACTGCCCCATAGGGTTTCCAAGGAGCAGCTGGTGGATTCGAATTGCTAACTTTTTGGTTAGCAGCCATAGCTCTTAACCACTGTGCCACCAGGGCTCCAAAAATGACGAAGATAGATTGTAAAATGTCTAACTACTGGAGAAAACTAGATTGGCCCTAAATGAGTGAACCTTAATGGACATTTCATGTTTTTCTTTGCATTGTAATTCCTTCCCCTGTCTTATTAGCAGAATCACCCTCTCCAGTCCTGGTGATCCACTTCCCAAGCAACTATCATTGATCTAACTGTAGGCATATGATCAAAACCAGGCCAATCGGAAGCATTTCCTAAATTGTCTTCTGAGGAAAAGATGTAGATGACTCTTTCTCCCTCTCCTCCTCCTGAAAATTGTAGGTTACAAGAATATGAGTCTAGAGCTATCAGCAACCGAGTTGGCGCTATATGGAGAAGCTTGAGAATGAGGCCAATAAGGAGAGGAAGCTTAGCTTGGTAACAGAAAGATGGAGAGGTTATCCTGACTCTGTCTAAGCCCTGATAACCTGTCAGACATGAAGGTAGCTTCACTCTTACTGTACTGTGTTTCCCTCACTAAAGCCTACACACACATAAAAAAAATCCAAAAACACACACACATACGCATACGTTTTGAGTTGTATATCTATCACTTGGAACAGAATCTTCAACTCAGGAAAAGAACAAATTATGTAAAAATGTCATATGATAAATTAACAACCTAAAATAACTTACCATGTTTAACATATCTGTAAGTGTGTGTTGCTGGCTTAGTGGTATAATTCTCACCGTCCATTTGGGAGACCCTAGTTCAATTCTCAGCTAATGCTCTTCGTGTATGGCTACCACCAGTCTGTCAGTGGAGGCTTGTATGTTGCTATGATGGTGAACAGGTTTCAGCAAAGCTTCCAGATGAGATAGACTAGGAAGAAAGGCCTGGCTTATACTTCCTAAAATCAGCCAGTGAAAATCCTAGGGATCACAAGGGTAAAATCTGCAATTGATCATGGGGATGGCACAGGACAAGGTAGCATTTTGTTCCACATGCATGCAGTCATCATGAGTCAGGGGCCAACTCCACTGAAGCTAACAACAACACAACAACCACATCAGCAGTCAAAAGAAATATGAAAGCTTAAACTTTTCCTAAGAGACAGGTATTGTTGGATTAGGTAAAAAGGTTAAACAGAGAAAACCAGAATAAAACCAAATAAACAAGTCAATTACTATCTAAATGTTATTTTCAAGAGACACACCCCAAACAAAATGGCAAAGAGTCAAAAAAGGAAGGGATGTAAAAATATATCAAGTAAAAATTTATTTTAAAAACTGGCCTAGTGACATTAATATCAGAAAAAAATCAAATTAGATGTGAAGATTATTTGTTTGGACAAAGAGGCCTATTTTGACAAAAGTTCCATTTTACTAAGAAGTTATAACAACCAGAAGCCTTTATTCTCCTACCTACATCAGTTCAAAATATGTCAAACAAACCTGATGAAACATATAATAAATAGTAGATAAAGACATAATTGTAATCAGAGATTTTAATACTTCCTCTTAGAAACCATCAGATTAAGCAGGTGTAACCACAATGGGGACAACCATGACTCATGTGAAGTAGTCATAAAGCAACTCTACTTTTGCCTCTCACAGTCCTTTTACATTGGTTCAGTGGATCAATTTCTTTCCCTCTTCTCTTTTCAGGTAAATGGGGCTGTCCCATGATTTACTTTAAGGGAATTTAATTTACCAAACAGTTTCAATTCAACAATTAAAATGTCCAGACCTACAGAATCATCCAACCTTGATTTGAGGCTCCCTTCCAGGCCCTACTGCAGGCAACAGCTAAGGAAGGGAAGCTGGCTGGCTGCTGCTTTTTCCTCCTCTAGTTCTTCAACTCTTTCTCCACTTCTGGTTAATTGACTCGTCCAAGGATGGAGCTGGGATGGGCAGATGAGGAGACCAGGAGAGAGGAAAAGTGAAGAGGTCTTACCTGACTGGTATCATGGTGCTTTCTGGAATTGATAGGTATATAGTAATAATAATTCTTTCAGTTAAGGGCACTTTCTTGAGGATCACCATCTGGCAGTATCTTTGACATAGACTACATATCTGTTCTGCACAGTATCTGCCACAGCCTGGAGGCGTTTACTGGATCTTGCCTACCTTGCTTCTGCTGAGGTTCCGTCTTGCAAGCAAGGCCTTTCGGGTGAGAGCTAAGTCAATCCCATGCTGTCTCCTATAAATATCTGGTCCACGGACATTACAAGTATTTTTCCCAACAAACTCTGGAAGAACAGTTTCCTACTAGTCGTCAGGCCTCTACTTTGCTGCTATAGGGGCCAGGTCAGCCTGTACGTTGCATGTTAGCTTCTTAGCCTTGACTCAAATCCTGGTCCACTATGTCTCTAACTGCAGAATACACAGGTTAAACTCTGAGTTTAAAAAACGCCAGTTGCCATCAAGTCAATTCTGGCTTATGGTTACCCCATATGTGTCAAAGTAGAACTGTATGCGATAAGGTTTCGATGGCTGATTTTTGGAAGCAGATTGCCAGGACTTTCTTCCTAGGAACACGTGGATGGACTTGAACCTCCAACCTTTCAGTTAGCAGCCAGGTGCATTACCATTTGTACCACCCAGGGACTTAAATTCTGAGTAGTCTCCTCAAATCCATTGCCTCAAATCCCCTCTTTAGTGACATGGTGTTGGCGGTTAGCACACTCCACAGTCTTCTTTCATATGGAGAGAGACAGATTGAAACTCACAGTGGAGTTCACTCCAAAAAAACCCTCTTCAACATTTTTTTTTTTTTTTTTCCAAATTCAACTCTTGACCCTTTATTATCCTAAATGTAACTGGGGGCCTTAAGAGTTGTCTGAAGTTTTACAAATACCTACTTTGATAATTCTGCATTGTGAGTGTGCCACCTCACTTTGAGACTAGTTTTTAGTGTTTCCGAGTCTCAGCCCAAATCCATTTTAATGTCCTATTATGTAAGTGGAAACCCTGGTGGCATAGTGGTTAAGAGCTACCTATGCTAACCAAAAGGTCGGCAGCTTAAATCCACATGGTGCTGCTTGGAAGTTCTATGAGGCAGTTCTACTTTGTCCTGTAGGGTTGCTATGAGTCAGAATTGACTCGATGGCCGTGGGTATGGGGGGTATTATATAAGTAAAAACGGAAAGTACATCAATGACAATGTGTTCTCTCATTATCTCTTTCCTTCCTAATTGGTTCTCAGAGAAACAGTTATGGCATTTATCAGAAAATAAAAGAAGTAAATAACTATATTGAGCCTTTAATTTAAGATGTTAGGAAATAATTCCAAGAGGGACACAACAAGAAAGAACAAATAATCATAAAATTGTCTTCATAATATATATTTTAAAAAGTTAATGTGATTTAAAATGGCAAAAAACGAATTTTATGGAATGTAAAACATTTGCAAGTCTGATTAGCAAGAAAAAAGAGAATTCGCTAATAATCCACATCAGGAAAAAGAAACAGGATAAAATTGCAGATGTTGAAAAGATGGAAAATAATAAGAAAATACTACGTACAGATCTAAACCAGTATATTTTAAAATCTAAATGAAATAACTATTTTCTAGGAAAACACAAGTGACAAAAAAAAATGAAGAGCAAGTAAAACACTTTAATCAACCAATAACAAAAACAAAAAAGTGAAAAAAATATTAAAAGCAACACTGCTTTAAATGACAGCTTACAGGCTAAGCAATGCTATCAAATCGCCATATAAGGGTCTTAAGGGTAGCCGAATAATTCTTGTTACTTAAGTTGCTTCAAAGTAAAGAAGAGAAAAATCTTCCTTATTGATCACAAGGCTACCATAACACCAATCAAAACAATACAAGAATATCACATGTACAAAAAAATTGTAACAGCTCAATGTCACATGTGAACGTAAATATAACTTTTTTAAAATCAGAAAATTAGATATTTACTGTAACAACAGACCAATATACCATAACCAAGTATATCTACCCCAGGGCTGCAAATAGGATTCAAGAATAAGAAATTTCTTTAGTTTATAATAGGCATGGTATTTCAAATAATTGGGAAAAGACTTGCTAGTCAGTAAATGATATAAAACAATTGAATATCCATATAGAAAAAATTAATGTTACAATTCTATAACTCATCATTTACAAAAAGAAGTTTCATATAAATTAAATTTCTACATTAAACAAATTGTTAGAAAAAAATACATGAGAATATCTTTATTCCCTTGGGATAACAAATGTCCTAGCAAAATACTACAAACCCAGAGACCATAAAAGAAAGATTATGAAATGTAACTAAATAAATATTGCAATGTTCTGAAAAATGAAAAAGAAAATTAAATAAAGTAAAAAGAGGAGCAAGAGATTGGAATGAAATATTGGTTAGCAAAAAAAAAGCATAAAATATAAAATTTTACTAACAATCCAAAAAAAACAAACCCATTGCTGTTGAGTCGACTCATAGTTTTAAAAATGTGAACAGAGGCGGGGCCAAGATGGCGGACTAGGTAGACGCTACCTCGGATCCCTCTTGCAACAAAGACTCGGAAAAACAAGTGAATCGATCACATACATAACAATCTACGAACCCTGAACAACAAACACAGATTTAGAGACGGAGAACGAACAAGTACGGGGAAGCAGCGACTGTTTTCGGAGCCTGGAGCCAGCGTCCCAGTCAGGTAACCTTGGCGCCGGGCTTAGGTCTGGGCCCAGAGGAGCTGAACACAAAATCTTCTGACGGTGCAAACAAGGGGCACAGCCCTACCCCCCTGAACTGACCCCGGGAGGGGGCCCAGCCAGTCCACGCAGGCGGCGTGGCGACGCGGCTGGTGGGAGAAGTCCCCAGGAGGCAGTGACTGGTTTTGGAGCTGGGGGTGCAGCGTCCCAGCCAGGGAACATTGGCGCCAGGCTTTTGACTGGGTGCTGTCACGGCGCAAGCACGGGGTGCAGCTCTATTCCCCTGAACTAACCCCGGGAGGGGGCCCAGCCGGTCCGCGGGAGTGGTGCGGCGACGCGGCTGGCGGGACGAGAAGTCCCCGGGAGGCAGCAACTGATTTTGGAGCTGGGAGTGCAGCGTCCCAGCCGGGGAACCTTGGCGCTGGGCTTTGGACTGGCAGCGGAGGATCTGACCACGGCTTCAGCAGGACAGACCCTCGGGGGCAATCTCCACACAGCCAGCACACATAGGTGACATGCCCCTCGGGAATCTCAGATAAAATAGTCATTCCAAGCAAGATAAGTAACTTTGGCTATATTTCGAAGTGCTACTCTCCTATTTCTCTGAACCCTCCCCCACTCTTCCCAGGCGGCTTCACTAACGTTGGAATTTCCTGAGCCAGAGGGAGAACAGCTCTGGCTCCGCGGCGGCTTTGCTTCCCCCCCCCTTTTTTTTTTTTGGTCTTTTCCTAACCCATTCTTCTGGCCTGAGAGAAGGAACTACAAAAAATCCAGCAACCAAAAATCCACCCCTAATTGGACTAAAAACACAGAACCAGCTACAGCCAAGCATATATGATCCAAATCTCGGACTTTCATCCTTACAGGGAACAAGGTGGCGGTTATAATCCAAAGGCAGTTATGATAGGGATCTGACTGCATTTTTTTAAGCAGATTTTCTGGAAAAACAAGTTTCCCAGGTCTGACATCTCTGCTTATTCAACAGAGCCCTAACTGACCCACAACAGGGAACTGAGGGCTGAAGCTCCCCCCAGACCACCTAGCCTCTTGCCTTAGGGGTCTAAGGAGGGTGACATCTACCAATCAGTAGAGGTACTTGCATTGGGGGCCTAAGGTACAGCTGCAGTGCCCTCCCACCAAGGTGCTACAGGAATAGAGACACACCTACCTCACTGACACTTGGGGGAAGCCTGTCAGCATCCTGCCCCCCCCGGAGGGTGAACGCCAGCTGCTAATAGAATCTGGTGCACACAACTATCATCAGTACTTCTCGAGGTGGATAGGTGTTAGGGTGCAGCACACACTTGATGACCCCAAATCAGATTCTACTCAAGAATAGTGAATAGACTCAAGCATATATATCTGGCAACAGCCCAAACCAGCTAGTAATAGGTCATAAGGAAGTCAAGGGATACAACAAACAAGACAGCACAATCTAGTAGCCCATCCACGTATATTGAAAGAAAACAAAACAAGATAAGACTCACTAAGCAATTATAGAATAAACCACTTATGGCTCGGAGACAGCAGTCGATATCAAACCACATAAAGAAGCAGACCATGACAGCTTCTACAAGCCTCCAAACAAAAGAATCAAAATCTTTCCCAAATGAAGATACAATCCTGGAATTATCAGATACAGAATATAAAAAACTAATTTACAGAATGCTTCAAGACATCAGAAACGAAATAAAGCAAACTGCAGAAAAAGCCAAGGAACACACTGATAAAACAGTTGAAGAACTCAAAAAGATTATTCAAGAACATAGTGGAAAAATTAATAAGTTGCAAGAATCCATAGAGAGACAGCATGTAGAAATCCAAAAGATTAACAATAAAATTACAGAATTAGACAACACAGTAGGAAGTCAGAGGAGCAGACTTGAGCAATTAGAATGCAGACTGGGAAATCTGGAGGACCAGGAAATTAACACCAACATAGCTGAAAAAAAATCAGATAAAAGAATTAAAAAAAAATGAAGAAACCCTAAGAATCATGTGGGACTCTATCAAGAAGGATAACTTACGTGTGATTGGAGTCCCAGAACAGGGAGGGAGGACAGAAAACACAGAGAAAATAGTTGAAGATCTGCTGACAGAAAACTTCCCTGACATCATGAAAGACGAAAGGATATCTATCCAAGATGCTCATCGAATCCCATTTAAAATTGATCCAAAAAGAAAAACACCAAGACATATTATCATCAAACTTGCCAAAACCAAAGATAAAGAGAAAATTTTAAAAGCAGCCAGGGAGAAAAAAAAGGTCTCCTTCAAGGGAGAATCAATAAGAATAAGTTCAGACTACTCAGCAGAAACCATGCAGGCAAGAAGGCAATGTGATGACATATACAGAGCACTGAAGGAGAAAAACTGCCCGCCAAGGATCATATATCCAGCAAAACTCTCTCTGAAATATGAAGGCAAAATTAAGATATTTACAGATAAAGACAAGTTTAGAGATTTTGCAAAAACCAAACCAAAGCTACAAGAAATACTAAAGGATATTGTTTGGTCAGAAAACCAATAATATCAGATACCAGCACAACACAAGGTCACAGAACAGAACATCCCGATATCAACTCAAATAGGGAAATCACAAAAACAAATTAAGATTAATTAAAAAAAAAATGCTCAAAACAGGGAATCATTGAAGTCAATATGTGAAAGATCACAATAATCAAAAAGAGGGAGTAAATACAGGTGGCATAGAACTGCCATATGGAGAGGGATACAAGGCGATATAGAACAATACAAGTTAGGTTTTTACTTAGAAAAATAGGGGTAAATATTAAGGTAACCACAAAGAGGTATAACAACTCCAGAACTCAAGATAAAAGCCAAGAAAAACGTAACGACTCAACAAACATAAAGTCGAACACTACGAAAATGAGGATCTCACAATTTACTAAGAAAAACGTCTCAGCACAAAAAAGTAAGTGGAAAAATGAAATTGTCAACAACACACATAAAAAGGCATCAAAATGACAACACTAAGCACTTATTTATCTATAATTACGCTGAATGTAAATGGACTAAATGCACCAATAAAGAGACAGAGAGTCTCGGACTGGATAAAGAAACACGATCCGTCTACATGCTGCCTACAAGAGATACACCTTAGACTTAGAGACACACAAAAAAAAATAAAACTCAAAGGATGGAAAAAAATATATCAAGCAAACAATAAGCAAAAAAGAAGAGGAATAGCAATATTAATTTCTGACAAAATAGACTTCAGACTTAAATCCACCACAAAGGATAAAGAAGGGACGCTACATAATGATAAAAGGGACAATTGATCAGGAAGACATAACCATATTAAATATTTATGCACCCAATGACAGGGCTGCAAGATACATAAATCAAATTTTAACAGAACTGAAAAGTGAGATAGACACCTCCACAATTATAGTAGGAGACTTCAACACACCACTTTCAGAGAAGGACAGGACAATCAGTAAGAAGCTCAATAGAGACACGGAAGGTCTAATTACAACAATCAACCAACTTGACCTCATTGACTTATACAGAACTCTCCACCCAACTGCTTCAAAGTATACTTTTTTTTCTAGCGCACATGGAACATTCTCTAGAATAGACCACATATTAGGTCATAAAACAAACCTTTGCAGAATCCAAAACATCAAAATATTACAAAGCATCTTCTCAGACCACAAGGCCATAAAAGTGGAAATCAATAACAGAAAAACTAGGGAAAAGAAATCAAATACTTGCAAACTGAACAATACCCTCCTGAAAAAAGACTGGGTTATGAAACACATCAAGGAGGGAATAAGGAAATTCATAGAATGCAACGAGAATGAAAATACTTCCTATCAAAACCTCTGGGACACAGCAAAAGCAGTGCTCAGAGGCCAATTTATATCGATAAATGCACACACACAAAAAGAAGAAAGAGCCAAAATCAGAGAACTGTCCCTACAACTTGAACAAATAGAAAGTGAGCAACAAAAGAATCCATCAGGCACCAGAAGAAAAGAAATAATAAAAATTAGAGCTGAACTAAATGAATTAGAGAACAGAAAAACAATTGAAAGAATTAACAAAGCCAAAAGCTGGTTCTTTGAAAAAAATAACAAAATTGATAAACCATTGGCTAGACTGACTAAAGAAATACAGGAAAGGAAACAACCCAAATAAGAAACGAAAAGGGCCACATCACAACAGACCCAACTGAAATTAAAAGAATCATATCAGATTATTACGAAAAATTGTATTCTAACAAATCTGCAAACCTAGAAGAAATGGATGAATTCCTGGAAAAACACTACCTACCTAAACTAACACATTCAGAAGTAGAACAACTAAATAGACCCATAACAAAAAAGAGATTGAAACGGTAATCAAAAACTCCCAACAAAAAAAAGCCCTGGCCAGGACGGCTTCACTGCAGAGTTCTACCAAACTTTCAGAGAAGAGTTAACCCCACTACTACTGAAGGTATTTCAAAGCATAGAAAATGATGGAATACTACCCAACTCATTTTATGAAGCCACCATCTCCCTGATACCAAAACCAGGTAAAGACATTACAAAAAGGAAAATTATAGACCTATATCCCTCATGAACGTAGATGCAAAAATCCTCAACAAAATTCTAGCCAATAGAATTCAACAACATATCAAAAAAATAATTCACCCCGACCAAGTGAGATTTATACCAGGTATGCAAGGCTGGTTTAATATTAGAAAAACCATTAATGTAATCCACCACATAAATAAAACACAAGACAAAAACCACATGATCTTATCAATTGATGCAGAAAAGGCATTTGACAAAGTCCAACACCCATTTATGATAAAAACTCTCACCAAAATGGGAATTGAAGGAAAATTCCTCAACATAATAAAGGGCATCAATGCAAAGCCAACAGCCAACATTACTCTAAATGGAGAGAACCTGAAAACATTTCCCTTGAGAACGGGAACCAGACAAGGATGCCCTTTATCACCGCTCTTATTCAACATTGTGCTAGAAGTCCTAGCCAGAGCAATTAGGCTAGACAAAGAAATAAAGGGCATCCGGATTGGCAAGGAGGAAGTAAAATTATCTCTATTTGCAGATGACATGATCTTATACACAGAAAACCCTAAGGAATCCTCCAGAAAACTACTGAAACTAATAGTAGAGTTTGGCAGAGTCTCAGGTTATAAGATAAACATACAAAAATCACTTGGATTCCTCTACATCAACAAAAAGAACATTGAAGAGGAAATAACTAAATCAATACCATTCACAGTAGCCCCCAAGAAGATAAAATACTTAGGAATAAATCTTACCAAGGATGTAAAAGACCTATACAAAGAAAACTACAAAGCTCTACTACAAGAAATCAAAAAGGACCTACTTAAGTGGAAAAACATACCTTGCTCATGGATAGGAAGACTTAACATAGTAAAAATGTGTATTCTACCAAAAGCCATCTATACATACAATGAACTTCCGATCCAAATTCCAATGTCATTTTTTAAGGTGATAGAGAAACAAATCACCAACTTCATATGGAAGGGAAAGAAGCCTCGGATAAGCAAAGCATTACTGAAAAAAAAGAAGAAAGTGGGAGGCCTCACTCTACCTGATTTCAGAACCTATTATACAGCCACAGTGGTCAAAACAGCCTGGTACTGGTACAACAACAGGCACATAGACCAATGGAACAGAATTGAGAACCCAGATATAAATCCATCCACATATGAGCAGCTGATATTTGACAAAGGCCCAGTGTCAGTTAATTGAGGAAAAGATAGTCTTTTTAACAAATGGTGCTGGCATAACTGGATATCCATTTGCAAAAAAAATGAAACAGGACCCATACCTCACACCAAGCACAAAAACTAACTCCAAGTGGATCAAAGACCTAAACATAAATATTAAAACAATAAAGATCATGGAAGAAAAAATAGGGACAACCTTAGGAGCCCTAATACAAGGCATAAACAGAATACAAAACATTACCAAAAATGACGAAGAGAAACCAGATAACTGGGAGCTCCTAAAAATCAAACACCTATGCTCATCTCAAAAAAAAAAAATAATAAAAATAAAGACTTCACCAAAAGAGTAAAAAGACCACCTACAGACTGGGAAAGAATTTTCAGCTATGACATCTCAGACCAGCGCCTGATCTCTAAAATCTATATGATTCTGTCAAAACTCAACCACAAAAAGACAAACAACCCAATCAAGAAGTGGGCAAAGGATATGAACACACGCTTCACTAAAGAAGATATTCAGGCAGCTAACAGGTACATGAGAAAATGCTCTCGATCATTAGCCATTAGAGAAATGCAAATTAAAACTACGATGAGATTCCATCTCACTCCAACAAGGCTGGCATTAATCCAAAAAACACAAAATAATAAATGTTGGAGAGGCTGCAGAGAGACTGGAACTCTTATACACTGCTGGTGGGAATGTAAAATGGTACAACCACTTTGGAAATCTATCTGGAGTTATCTTAAACAGTTAAAAATAGAACTACCATACAACCCAGAAATCCCACTCCTCGGAATATACCCTAGAGAAATAAGAGCCTTCACACGAACAGGTATATGCACACCCATGTTTATTGCAGCTCTGTTTACGATAGCAAAAAGCTGGAAGCAACCAAGGTGTCCATCAACAGATGAATGGTTAAATAAATTGTGGTATATTCACACAATGGAATACTACGCATCGATAAAGAACAGTGACGAACCTGTGAAACATTTCATAACATGGAGGAACCTGGAAGACATTATGCTGAGTGAAATTAGTCAGAGGCAAAAGGACAAATATTGTATAAGACCACTATTATAAGATCTTGAGAAATAGTATAAACTGAGAAGAACACATACTTTTGTGGTTACGAGGTGGGGAGGGAGGGAGGGAGAGGGTTTTTTACTGGTTAATTAGTAGATAAGAACTACTTTAGGTGAAGGGAATGACAACACTCAATACATGGAAAGTCAGCTCAGTTGGACTGGACCAAAAGCAAAGAAGTTTCTGGGATAAAATGAATGCTTCAAAGGTCAGCGGAGCAAGGGCGGGGGTCTGGGGAACATGGTTTGCGGGGACTTCTAAGTCAATTTGCAAAATAATTCTATTATGAAAACATTCTGCATCCCACTTTGAAATGTGGCATCTGGGGTCTTAAATGCTAACACGCGGCCATCTAAGATGCATCAGTTGGTCTCAACCCTCCAGGAGCAAAGGAGAATGAAGAACACCAAGGTCACACGACAACTAAGAGCCCAAGAGACAGAAAGGGCCACATGAACCAGAGACCTAGATCATCCTGAGACCAGAAGAACTAGTTGGTGCCCGGCCACAATCGATGACTGCCCTGTCAGGGAGCACAACAGAGAACCCCTGAGGGAGCAGGAGATCAGTGGGATGCAGACCCCAAATTCTCATAAAAAGACCATACTTAATGGTCTGACTGAGACTAGAGGAATCCCGGCGGTCACGGTCCCCAAACCTTCTGTTGGCACAGGACAGGAACCATCCCCGAAGACAACTCATCAGACATGAAAGGGACTGGACAGTGGGTAGGAGACAGATGCTGATGAAGAGTGAGCTAATTATATCAGGTGGACACTTGAGACTGTGTTGGCATCTCCTGTCTGGAGGGGGGATGGGAGGATGGAGAGAGAGGGAAGCTGGCAAAAGTGTCACGAAAGGAGAGACTGGAAGGGCTGACTCATTAGGGGGAGAACAAGGGGGTGTACAGAGTAAGATGTATATAAACTTATATGTGAAAGTCTGACTTGATTTGTAAACGTTCACTTGAAGCTCAATAAAAGTTAATAAAAAAAATGTGAACAATGTAGAAAGAAAAAGACGAACAACTCAATAGAAAACTGGACAAAGAGTATGATAATTCATAAACAGAAATATTAATTACTAATAAATACAAATGAACACACTCAATCTCATGGGTAATCAGGGGAAACATTCCAACAACATTGTGCCATTTCCTGCTTGGATGATAGGCAAAACAATGAGATGTGATAACAGTGAGAAATTGCAAGGATCTGGGGAAACTGACACTCTCAGAAGTGAAAGTGCAGTGTTCTGGTGTATTATTTGACTGAACCTATTTAAGTTCAAAAAAATGCCTTCCCTTTGACTCAGCAGTTTTACTTCTAGGTATCTTGGCCACAGAATCATTTATATGTGTGCACAAAGAAGGATGTTCAAGGATATTTATTTTGTCATTGCTGGAAATGGCAAAAAAAAAAAAAGGGTCACGACCTATAATGTTTTATCATCAAATAAATGGCTAAAAAGTTTATGCTATTAACTTGTTTACTGAGGTAAAATATATGGAATGCACTTACAACAATGCCTGGAACCGAGTAAGCAATATTTTCTCCTCTGAAAGTTGTAAGCTTTGGGAGCAGTATGTTTGTCTGTTTTATTTATTGTTGTATACCCTGGGCCTAGAACAATGCCTGGCACCGAGCAGACCCTCAAGAAATATTTTTAGAACGACTGGTATATACATACATACCAAATGAAAATCAAACCTGTTGATGTAGAGTCAAATCCAACTCAAAACAACCCTATAGGACAAAGTAGAACTGCCCCATAGGGTTTCTAAGGAGCAGCTGGTGGATTCGAACTGCCAACCTTTTGGTTAGCAGTAGAGCTCTTAACCATTGCGAAACCAGGGCTGTCGGTTGGTCTTGAGCTTAGTAACTTACTTGTCTCAGTTCTGGTACCTTTTGACAGCTCTTTACACAATGTGAGGGAGCGCTTCATACCCTTCTGCCTCTTTCCTACTTGGTCCTTCCTAGTGCTGGTCCCTCTGTTGTCAAGAATTAGGAGCTGTCATGATCCTGGCCGTGTTTGAAAGCCAGTTTGAATCTTAAACAAGGCAATCCCATTCCCATCCCAAACAGAGCACTGGGGGCTTTATTCAGCTAAATTCAGCATCTGGGTTAAATTTAGGTTAAATTAATCATTTAATTTAAGAAGCTTCTTTTAGTGATACAAAAAATACCAAGGATTTTTGTCACATATTGTAATGTATGGATAATTTTTACTTGCCATAATTTGTTTAAGGTTGAGACTAAATCAATTTAACAGCTATTAATAAATTCAGGAATTTGATTTCAAGTATCATGCTCTGCTTTTGTCATTACATAAGAAGAATTTTCAGAAAAGTTTTATTTTTTACTAGGCAAAGATGATAAAATCCATAGAAGCATGAGGTGAGAATGGAAATTTTACAGAAAACAACTAATCAGTAATGACACAAAATGAAGACAATATCATGAATAATTCAGTAATGGCCTAGAGAACTTTTCTTTCCTTTCTTTGAATTATAATATGGTTACTTTGTTGAATAGATCTGTACACTCTGATACTGATTATTATTTTCAGGACAGTCAGTTTCTGAGTCATGTCTTTAACATGTTGTCTATCCCCTCAAAAGAACACTTATATCAGCAAGATTAACCAGCCAAGTTACACTGTACCAGCTATACCTTCTCCTTGAGTAGCTAGAGCTCACCGTCTCATTTCCTCCTGGTTCCTAACCCTGACATTTGATCGTGACTTTGATATTTTGCTTCACCTGGCACTGGTATCGTCTATCCTGGTACTTGAAAACTTGAGAATTTCATTGTCATTTAACTGTCCTTCTGCACACTTGCCTTATTTTAACCATGGTCAAATAATTGGTCAAGCTCACATCACAGGCACTGAACAACAACAAAAGAAACTGCCATAGATTGGGTTAACTGGAAACAGTCTTAGAGAGGGAGTTGCAAAGAATATGAAGGTTTTTGAACAGAGCAGTGGGATACGCTTTTTTTTTTTTCCTATGATTTTTCCTTTTTTTTTTTTTTTATTGTGCTTTAGGTGAAAGTTTACAGGGCAAATTAGTTTCTTGCTCAACAAGTTATATATAAATTGTTTTGTAACATTGATTGCAACCCCTGAGATGTGTCAACACTCTCCGTTTCCCCATCCTGGGTTGCCTGTTTCCGTCTATCCATTTTTCCTTTCTCTTCCTGCATCCTCATCATTGCTTTTGGGCAGCAGTTGCCCATTTGGTCTCGTATACATGATTGAGTTAAGAAGTATGTCTCTCATGTGTGTTATTGTTTGTTTTACAGAATTGTCTAATCTTTGGTTGAAGGGTGAATTTCAGGAGTGGCTTCAGTTCTAAGTTAAAAGGGTTTCCGGAGGCCATACTCTCAGGGGTTCCTCCAGTCTCTGTCAGATTTTTTTTTGTGTGTGTGAGTTTAAATTTTTTTCTACATTTTTCTCCTGCTCTGTCCAGGGCCATCTACCGTGATCCCTTTCAGAGTGGCTGGTTGGAGCCAGGCACCATCCAGTTGTTCTGGGCTCAGGCTGGTGGAGGTTGTGGTACTTGTGGTCAATCCACCTCATTGAGGGCCTTCCTCTCTTTAGCTGACCTTCCACTTCATTACGCATGATGTTCTTCTCCAGGGACTGGTCCCTCCTGATAACATGTCCAAAGCACGTGAGACGGAGTCTCACTGTCTTTACTTCTAAGGAGCATTCTGGCAGTACTTCTTCCAAGACAGATTTGTTCATTCTTCTGGCAGTCCATGGTATATTCAATATTCTTTGCCAACACCGTAATTCAAATACATTAATTCTTCTTTGGTCTTCCTTATTCACTGTCCACCTTTCACATGCATAAAAGGTGATTGAAAATACCACGTCTTGGGTCAGGTGCACCTTAGTCCTCAAAGTGACATCTTTGCTTTTTAACACTTAAAAGATTATGGTAACAGGTTTTATTTTATTGTGTAGTTGTCAAAGCAATACTCTAAATATTGAAAATACTGGGTGATATAATAAAAGTTTTACTGAATTTGAATAACCTCATGGGAGTAGGAAGGTGAGAGATCAAAAGAGGCGTCCTTTCCTCTGTGGAAAAGAAGCACAGAAATCAACATGTTTCAGTGAATGGGCTCCAAAAAATCTCTGTTGTTTAGAACAACAGACTTTTTATGGAAAAACTTTAGACATCCTTAGATGGAACCTTAGAATGTCTACCAAATTGAAGTTCAAAAAAGTAAAATAAATTTTCCAAAATTACGAAGCTAAATAGACAAAGAGCTGGCATTGGAAAATATCTATTTGTGACTTCTGGGGGAATAATATTACTGTATTATAGAAATACTAACTATATTATCTCAAGTTTTCCTTCTAAGGAAGGCTCTCAAATCAGCCTCTAATAAGACCATCAACCCTCATACCTGGAGACTGAGCAAAGGCTTTAAAAAATTGTCAATGCAATTTTCTGTTTTATATTATAAAATCAGATTAAAATATAGGTATTTTTTTTATAGGTGCTAAAACAGACTTCTTTATTCCTCTATAATACACACACTGATACAAAGTTTGATCATTTACTTTGTCCTCATTTTTCTTGTAGTAACATGGGTTGACCATACTAATTGTGTTTAAGGAAAGCAATTACTGAAAAATTTCTTTTGACATGCAAATTACGGCCTGTTTCTATAGTGGATGGGAGAAAAAAAAATCTGTGAAATTATAGTGTTCGTGCATTTGATATTATCTTAAAAGGTTTTACAAACTGCCTTCCCCTTGATAATAGCATAGAACAGAATATTTGGGGTTAGCTGCTGCTAAAATAAAGTAGTGCAACCATAATATTGGCATTTTGAACCCATTCAGCAGCTCCACAGGAGAAAGATCTAACAATCTGCTTCTGTAAAGATTACAGACAAGGAAACCCTACGTGGGGTCAATATGAGTTAGAACTGACTCAACTATACCCAACAACAACCACCACCACCACTCCCTGGATGGTGCAACGGTTAAGCACTTGACTACTAACTGAAAGGCTGGTGGTTCAAACCTACCCAGGAGCAGCTAGGAAGAAAGGCCTGGTGATTTGCTTTTCTCCAGCCTGATTCTGCCATCCAGTGAGTCTGTAATTTCTGTCAGCATTGTGTCATCCCTAGGTCTGGTAGGTAGGCATTCTGGGTCTTCATTCAAGACTCTGATAGAAATTTTCAACATGATAAAATGCAGGGCAGAGAGGATTTATAGCTTTTTTATACCTTGGCATGCAAGTAATAAAGATCAGAGTTCGATGATAAAAGCAATGGTCACTGGAAAAAGTTTCCTCCAAGGAATCACTAACATCAACATTCCCTTCCTCCTTATATCTCCAATAAACATGCACTGAGTAAATGAATCTCAGGTAATACGGTATATATTATACATATGCAAACCTACCTATGTATCATATTATATCTAACAACACTCTGATGAAGAAGATAACATTAGCTTTATACAACAGATTGTTGTGTTGTGTTAGGTGCCATCAAGTCAGTTCCAAACCAGTGACCCTATGTACAACAGAACAAAATGCTGCCGGGTCCTGCGCCATCCTCACAATTGTTGTTGTGCTTGAGCCCATTGTTGCAGTCACTGTGTCAATCCACCTCGTAGAAGGTCTTCCTCTTTTTCACTGCCCTTCTACTTTAGCAACCATGATGTCCTTCTCCAGGAACTTGTCCCTCCTGATAACATGTCCAAAGTGTGTGAGAGGAAGTCTTGCCATCCTTGCTTCTAATGAGCATTCTGGCTGTACTTCTTCCAAGACAAATTTGTTCTTGTGGCAGTCCATGGTATATTCAATATTCTTCCCCAACACCACAATTCAAAGGCATCAATTCTTCTTCCGTCTTCCTTATTCATTGTCCAGCTTTCACATGCCTATGAGGCAACTGAAAACACCATGGCTTGGGTTAGGTGCACTTTAGTCCTTGAAGTGACATCTTTGTTTTCCAACACTTTAAAGAGATCTCTTGCAGCAGATTCGCCCAAAGCAATGCGTCGTTTGATTTCTTGACTGCTGCTTCCATGCATGTTGATTGTGGATCCAAGTAAAATGAAATCCCTGACAACTTCAATATTTTCTCTGTTTATCATAATGTTACTTATTGGTCCAGTTTTGAGGATTTTTTTTTTTTTTTCTTTATGTTGAGGTGTAATACACACTGAATGCTGTGGTCTTTGATTTTCAACAGTAAGTGCTTCAAGTCCTTTTTGCTTTTAGTAATCAAGGTCTGTCATCTGCATATTGCAGGTTGTTAATAAATCTTCCTCCAGTTCTTCCTCATATAGTACAGCTTCTTGGATTATTTGCTCAGCATACAGACTGGATAAGCACGGTGAAAGGATACAAACCTGGCGCACACCTTTAAAC